>NW_026112966.1:0-50344 GCF_024323335.1 Lathyrus oleraceus
AAAAATGTCTCTAGACGTTTTCTTGTTGATAAAAAGCTCAGTCTATTGATTAGGAAGAAAAAATCCACTATCTAATCCAATAAGAAGTTGATCTAATTGATTATAGGCAGAGTAGCTCAATAATCGATTAAAAAGTTGTCGATTCGATTAGGCTTTGAACATGGCAATTTACTTCCTAGTTTTCTAGGTCATAATCGATTATATATGTAGTCTAATCAATTATGAAGTAGATATGACACATAAAATTATATCATTTCTTGGTCATTTTTTTATATATACGGAGGACTTGTGTTCATTTCCAAACATACAATAAATCTAAAATACTATTAATCCTCATACTCTCACTTTTTTATAAACTATTATACACTTTGAATTGGTCAGAGAGAAAAATACTCAGCATGAGTTGTGCTTGTGAAATTGCCATTTAAATCTGCTTCAACTATAATTGTAAGTCAATGGTGTCATTCTATTGTAAATCAAATATAACTATAAAGATTGCAAGTAACAGATAAATCATATTGTGAGATTGTTATGGTTTGATCATACGATCAAGCTTTGTTGTTAGTCAAACTCTGAAAGGAAAGTCCTTGGAACCGAAGTTAGCCTCATTTTTTAAGGCCTAACAATATAAGTTTTTGTGTGTTTTTTTTCCATTATCTCTCTAATTTTTAATTATTATTCTTCCGTGCTTAACATTTGCATCATATCTTATTTTTATAAATAACAAATCATAAAAACGAATGTTTCTTAGAAATTTGAAAGTGTTTTATTACATTCACCCTCTACTGTGATTAAAGTCACATGGTCAACAATATTGTATTACTTGAGCACGCGGCTCTTCCATAACTTATTTTTTTTTTCCTGCTTTTTTTCCTCTATAGGTGTTGGGAGAACTTGAAGTCTAAAAGCTCACCCCTCATTTTATTGGTCATTATTGATTTCTCAAGAATATGAGATGTGCTTATAGGGTGACCCAGCGACCATCTCGGTTATAGAAAACTTTCAACCCCAAAAAACTGTTAGAGAATACGAAAGGCTTTTTAGGACACGGTGTTTTACCGTCGGTATTAAATATTTCTCTAAAAAACAAAACCGTTACCCAACTTATTGAAGAAAGACGCGGAATTCGTCTTGAAGAAAAATGTCTGGAGGCGTTCGAATTATTGAAAAAACGCCCTAAACTGTATTGGTTGGTTAGTATTAAGTGTGAGTAGTTCACAAAATTTGAAGATAATGAACATACATACTAAAATATTTTTCTAAATTCACATATTTTCAAAATATTGTTAAAAATGTCTCTAGACGTTTTCTTGTGTAAAAAGCTCAGTCTATGATTAGGAAGAAAAAATCCACTATCTAATCCAATAAGACGTTGATCTAATTGATTATAGGCAGAGTAGCTCAATAATCGATTAAAAAGTTGTCGATTCGATTAGGCTTTGAACATGGCAATTTACTTCCTAGTTTTCTAGGTCATAATCGATTATATATGTAGTCAAATCAATTATGAAGTAGATATGACACATAAAAATTATATCATTCTGGTCAATTTTTTTATTATATAAGGAGGACTTGTGTTCATTCCAAACATCATAAATCCTAAAAAATACTATTATTCCTCATACTTCACTATTTTCTTATAAACTTATATACACTTTGAATTGGTCAGAGAGAAAAATACTCAGCATGAGTTGTGCTTGTGAAATTGCCATTTAAATCTGCTTCAACTATAATTGTAAGTCAATGGTGTCATTCTATTGTAACTCAAATATAAACTATAAAGATTGCAAGCTAACAGATATAAATCATATTGTGAGATTGTATGGTTTGATCATACGATCAAGCTTTGTTGTTAGTCAAACTCTGAAAGGATAGTCCTTGGACCGAAGTTAGCCTCATTTTTTAAGGCCTAACAATATAAGTTTTAGTGTGTTCTTTTTTCCATTATCTCTCTAATTTTTATTTTCTCTTCCGTGCTAACATTTGCATCATATCTTATTTTTTAAATAACAAATCATAAAAATCGAATGTTTCTTAGAATTTGAAAGTTTTTTTATTACAATTCACCCTCTACTGTGATAAAGTCACATGGTCAACAATATTGTATTACTGAGCACGCGGCTCTTCCATAAATTATTGTTTTTTTTCCTGCTTTTTTCCTCTATAGGTGTTGGGAGAACTTGAAGTCTAAAAAGCTCACCCCTCATTTATTGGTCATTATTAGATTTCTCAAAGAATATGAGATGTTGCTTATAGGGTGACACAGCCACCATCTCGGTATAGAAAACTTTCAACCCCCAAAAACTGTTAGAGAAATACGAAGCTTTTTAGGACACGCTGGTTTTTAACCGTCGGTTTATTAAATATTTCTCTAAAATAACAAAACCGTTACCCAACTTATTGAAGAAAGACGCGGATTCGTCTTTGAAGAAAAATGTCTGGAGGCGTTCGAATTATTGAAAAACGCCCTAAACACTGTATTGGTTGGTTAGTATTAAGTGTGAGTAGTTCACAAAATTTGAAGATAATGAACATACATACTAAAATATTTTTCTAAATTCACATATTTTCAAAATATTGTTAAAAATGTCTCTAGACGTTTCTTGTTGATTAAAAAGCTCAGTCTATTGATTAGGAAGAAAAAATCCACTATCTAATCCAATAAGAAGTTGATCTAATTGATTATAGGGCAGAGTAGCTCAATAATCGATTAAAAAGTTGTCGATTCGATTAGGCTTGAACATGGCAATTTACTTCCTAGTTTCTAGGTCATAATCGATTATATATGTAGGTCTAATCAATTATGAAGTAGATATGACACATAAAATTATATCATTTCTTGGTCAATTTTTTATTATAAGAAGGACTTGTGTTCATTTCCAAACATACAATAAATCTAAAATACTATTATTCTCATACTCTCACTTTTTCTTATAAACTTATTATACACTTTGAATTGGTCAGAGAGAAAAATACTCAGCATGAGTTGTGCTTGTGAAATTGCCATTTAAATCTGCTTCAACTATAATTGTAAGTCAATAGGGTTCATTCTATTGTAACTCAAATATAACTATAAAGATTGCAAGCTAACAGATAAAATCATATTGTGAGATTGTTATGGTTGATCATACGATCAAGCTTTGTTGTTAGTCAACTCTGAAAGGAAAGTCCTTGGACCGAAGTTAGCCTCATTTTTTAAGGCCTAACAAATATAAGTTTTAGTGTATTCTTTTTTTTCCATAATCTCTTAATTTTTAATTATTTATTCTTCTGTGCTTACATTTGCATCATATCTATTTTTTATAAATACAAATCAATAAAAATCGAATGTTTCTTAGAATTTGAAAGTTTTTTTTATTACAATTCACCCTCTACATTGATTAAAGTCACATGGTCAACAATATTGTATTACTGAGCATGCGGCTCTTCCATAACTTATTGTTTTTTTTCCTGCTTTTTTCCTCTATAGGTGGGGAGAACATTGAAGTCTAAGAAGCTCACCCCTCATTTTATTGGTCATTATTAGATTTCTCAAAGAATATGAGATGTTGCTTATGGGGTACCCTGCCACCATCTCGGTTATAGAAACCTTTCAACCCCCAAAAACTGTTAGAGAAATACGAAGCTTTTTAGGACACGCTGGTTTTACCGTCGGTTTATTAAAGATTTCTCTAAAATAACAAACCGTTAACGAACTTATTGATGAAAGACGCAGATTCGTCTTTGACGAAAATTGTCTGGAGGCGTTCGAATTATTGAAAAACGCCCTACACTGTATTTGGTTGGTTAGTATTAAGTGTGAGTAGTTCTCAAATTTTAAGATAATGAACATACATACTAAATATTTTTCTAAATTCATATCTTTTTAAAATATTGTTAAAAATGTCTCTAGACGTTTTCTTGTTGATTAAAAAGCTCAGTCTATTGATTAGGAAGAAAAAATCCACTATCTAATCCAATAAGAAGTTGATCTAATTGATTATAGAGCAGAGTAGCTCAATAATCGATTAAAAAGTTATCGATTCGATTAGCTTTGAACATGGCAATTACTTCCTAGTTTTCTAGGTCATAATCGATTATATATGTAGTCTAATCAATTATGAAGTAGATATGACACATAAAATGATATCATTTGTTGGTCAATTTTTTTATTATATAAGAAAGACTTGTGTTCATTTCCAAACATACAATAAATCTAAAATACTATTATTCCTCATACTCTCACTATTTCTTATAAACTTATTATACACTTTGAATTGGTCAGAAAGAAAAATACTCAGCATGAGTTGTGCTGAGAAATTGCCATTTAAATCTGCTTCAACTATAATTGTAAGTCAATAGTGTCATTCTATTGTACCTCAAATATAACTATAAAGATTGCAAGCTAACAGATAAAATCATATTGTGAGATTGTTATGGTTGATCATACGATCAAGCTTTGTTGTTAGTCAACTCTGAAAGGAAAGTCCTTGGACCGAAGTTAGCCTCATTTTTTAGGCCTAACAAATATAAGTTTTAGTGTATTCTTTTTTTTCCATATCTCTCTAATTTTAATTATTTATTCTTCTGTGCTTAACATTTGCATCATATCTTATTTTTTATAAATAACAAATCAATAAAAATCGAATGTGTTCTTAGAATTTGAAAGTTTTTTTATTACAATTCACCCTCTACATGATTAAAGTCACATGGTCAACAATATTGTATTACTTGAGCATGCGGCTCTTCATAACTTATTGTTTTTTTCCTGCTTTTTTTTCTCTATAGGTGTTGGGAGAACATTGAAGTCTAAGAAGCTCACCCCTCATTTTATTGGTCATTATTAGATTTCTCAAGGAATATGAGATGTTGCTTATAGGGTGACCCTGCCACCATCTCGATTATAGAAAAACTTCAACCCCCAAATATTGTTAGAGAAATACGAAGCTTTTTAGGACACGCTGGTTTTTACCGTCGGTTTATTAAATATTTCTCTAAAATAACAAAACCGGTACCCAACTTATTGATGAAAGACGCGGAATTCGTCTTTGAAGAAAAATGTCTAGAGGTGTTCGAATTATTGAAAAACGCCCTAAACTGTATTTGGTTGGTTAGTATTAAGTGTGAGTAGTTCTCAAAATTTTAAGATAATGAACATACATACTAAAATATTTTTCTAAATTCATATATTTTCAAAATATTGTTAAAAATGTCTCTAGACGTTTTCTTGTTGATTAAAAAGCTCAGTCTATTGATTAGGAAGAAAAAATCCACTATCTAATCCAATAAGAAGTTGATCTAATTGATTATAGGGCAGAGTAGCTCAATAATCGATTAAAAAGTTGTCGATTCGATTAGGCTTTGAACATGGCAATTTACTTCCTAGTTTTCTAGGTCATAATCGATTATATATGTAGTCTAATCAATTATGAAGTAGATATGACACATAAAATTATATCATTTCTTGGTCATTTTTTTATTATATAAGAAGGACTTGTGTTCATTTCCAAACATACAATAAATCTAAAATACTATTATTCCTCATACTCTCACTATTTCTTATAAACTTATTATACACTTTGAATTGGTCAGAGAGAAAAATACTCAGCATGAGTTGTGCTTGTGAAATTGCCATTTAAATCTGCTTCAACTATAATTGTAAGTCAATAGTGTCATTCTATTGTAACTCAAATATAACTATAAAGATTGCAAGCTAACAGATAAAATCATATTGTGAGATTGTTATGGTTTGATCATACGATCAAGCTTTGTTGTTAGTCAAACTCTGAAAGGAAAGTCCTTGGACCGAAGTTAGCCTCATTTTTTAAGGCCTAACAAATATAAGTTTTAGTGTGTTTTTTTTTCCATTATCTCTCTAATTTTTAATTATTATTCTTCTGTGCTTAACATTTGCATCATATCTTAGTTTTTATAAATAACAAATCAATAAAAATCGAATGTTTCTTAGAAATTTGAAAGTTTTTTTATTACACTTTCACCCTCTACATTGATTAAAGTCACATGGTCAACAATATTGTATTACTTGAGCATGCGGCTCTTCCATAACTTATTGTTTTTTTTCTGCTTTTTTTCCTCTATAGGTGTTGGGAGAACTTGAAGTCTAAGAAGCTCACCCCTCATTTTATTGGTCCTTATTAGATTTCTCAAAGAATATGAGATGTTGCTTATAGGGTGACCCTGCCACCATCTCGTTTATAGAAAACCTTCAACCCCCAAAATTTGTTAGAGAAATACGAAACTTTTTAGGACACACTGGTTTTTACCGTCGGTTTATTAAAGATTTCTCTAAAATAACAAAACCATTAACGAACTTATTGATGAAAGACGCGGAATTCGTCTTTGACGAAAAATGTCTGGAGGCGTTCGAATTATTGAAAAACGCCCTAAACTGTATTTGGTTGGTTAGTATTAAGTGTGAGTAGTTCTCAAAATTTTAAGATAATGAACATACATACTAAAATATTTTTCTAAATTCATATAATTTCAAAATATTGTTAAAAATGTCTCTAGACATTTTCTTGTTGATTAAAAAGTGCAGTCTATAGATTAGGAAGAAAAAATCCATTATCTAATCCAATAAGAAGTTTATCTAATTGATTATAGAGCAGAGTAGCTCAATAATTGATTAAAAAGTTATCGATTCGATTAGGCTTTGAACATGGCAATTTACTTCCTAGTTTTCTAGGTCATAATCGATTATATATGTAGTCTAATCAATTATGAAGTAGATATGACACATAAATTATATCATTTCTTGGTCAATTTTTTATTATATAAGGAGGACTTGTGTTCATTTCCAAACATCAATAAATCTAAATACTATTATTCCTCATACTCTCACTATTTTCTTATAAACTTATTATACACTTGAATTGGTCAGAGAGAAAAATACTCAGCATGAGTTGTGCTTGTGAAATTGCCATTTAAATCTGCTTCAACTATAATTGTAAGTCAATAGTGTCATTCTATTGTAACTCAAATATAACTATAAAGATTGCAAGATAACAAATAAAATCATATTGTGAGATTGTTATGGTTTGATCATACGATCAACTCTAATTTTTAATTATTATTCTTCCGTGCTTAACATTTGCATCATATCTTATTTTTTATAAATAACAAATCAATAAAAATCGAATGTTTCTTAGAAATTTGAAAGTTTTTTTATTTAATTCACCCTCTACATTGATTAAAGTCACATGGTCAACAATATTGTATTACTTGAGCATGCGGCTCTTCCATAACTTATTGTTTTTTTTTCTGCTTTTTTCCTCTATAGGTGTTGGGAGAACTTTGAAGTCTAAGAAGCTCACCCCTCATTTTATTGGTCCTTATTAGATTTCTCAAAGAATATGAGATGTTGCTTATAGGGTGACCCTGCCACCATCTCGTTATAGAAAACCTTCAACCCCCAAAACCCAAAAACCCCCAAAAAAATGTTTTTTTTTTAGTGTTTGTTGTTTAGTTTAGGAACTGTTAGAGAAATACGAACTTTTTAGGACACACTGGTTTTTACTGTCGGTTTATTAAAGATTTCTCTAAAATAACAAAACCGTTAACGAACTTATTGATGAAAGACGCGGAATTCGTCTTTGACGAAAATTGTCTGGAGGCGTTCGAATTATTGAAAAACGCCCTAAACTGTATTTGGTTGGTTAGTATTAAGTGTGAGTAGTTCTCAAAATTTTAGATAATGAACATACATACTAAAATATTTTTCTAAATTCATATATTTTCAAAATATTGTTAAAAATGTCTCTAGATGTTTTCTTGTTGATTAAAAAGCGCAGTCTATAGATTAGGAAGAAAAAATCCACAATCTAATCCAATAAGAAGTTTATCTAATTGATTATAGAGCAGAGTAGCTCAATAATCGATTAAAAAGTTATCGATTCGATTAGGCTTTGAACATGGCAATTTACTTCCTAGTTTTCTAGGTCATAATCGATTATATATGTAGTCTAATCAATTATGAAGTCGAGTGTTTCGATAGTAGATTTTATGTTGTATCGAGTATGATTATAGTAGACTTTTGAGCTTTATGTAGATATGACACATAAAATTATATCATTTCTTGGGTCATTTTTTTATTATATAAGAGGACTTGTGTTCATTTCCAAACATACATAAATCTAAAATACTATTATTCCTCATACTCTCACTATTTTCTTATAAACTTATTATACACTTTGAATTGGTCAGAGAGAAAAATACTCAGCATGAGTTGTGCTTGTGAAATTGCCATTTAAATCTGCTTCAACTATAATTGTAAGTCAATAGTGTCATTCTATTGTAACTCAAATATAACTATAAAGATTGCAAGCTAACAGATAAAATCATATTGTGAGATTGTTATGGTTTGATCATACGATCAAGCTTTTTTGTTAGTCAAACTCTGAAAGGAAAGTCCTTGGACCGAAGTTAGCCTCATTTTTTAAGGCCTAACAAATATAAGTTTTAGTGTGTTCTTTTTTCCATTATCTCTCTAATTTTTAATTATTATTTTTCCGTGCTTAACATTTGCATCATATCTTATTTTTTATAAATAACAAATCAATAAAAATCGAATGTTTCTTAGAAATTTGAAAGTTTTTTTATTACAATTCACCCTCTACATTGATTAAAGTCACATGGTCAACAATATTGTATTACTTGAGCATGCGGCTCTTCCATAACTTATTGTTTTTTTTCTGCTTTTTTTCCTCTATAGGTGTTGGGAGAACTTTGAAGTCTAAGAAGCTCACCCCTCATTTTATTGGTCCTTATTAGATTTCTCAAAGAATATGAGATGTTGCTTATAGGGTGACCCTGCCACCATCTCGGTTATAGAAAACCTTCAACCCCAAAAACTGTTAGAGAAATACGAAGCTTTTTAGGACACACTGGTTTTTACCGTCGGTTTATTAAAATTTCTCTAAAATAACAAAACCGTTAACGAACTTATTGATGAAAGACGCGGAATTCGTCTTTGACGAAAATGTCTGGAGGCGTTCGAATTATTGAAAAACGCCCTAAACTGTATTTGGTTGGTTAGTATTAAGTGTGAGTAGTTCTCAAAATTTTAAGATAATGAACATACATACTAAAATATTTTTCTAAATTCATATATTTTCAAAATATTGTTAAAAATGTCTCTAGACGTTTTCTTTTGATTAAAAAGCTCAGTCTATTGATTAGGAAGAAAAAATCCACTATCTAATCCAATAAGAAGTTTATCTAATTGATTATAGAGCAGAGTAGCTCAACAATCGATTAAAAAGTTATCGATTCGATTAGGCTTTGAACATGGCAATTTACTTCCTAGTTTTCTAGGTCATAATCGATTATATATGTAGTCTAATCAATTATGAAGTAGATATGACACATAAAAATTATATCATTTCTTGGTCAATTTTTTTATTATATTAGGGGGACTTGTGTTCACTTCCAAACATACAATAAATCTAAAATACTATTATTCCTCATACTCTCATTATTTTCTTATAAACTTATTATACACTTTGAATTGGTCAGAGAGAAAAATACTCAGCATGCGTTGTGCTTGTGAAATTGCCATTTAAATCTGCTTCAACTAAAATTGTAAGTCAATAGTGTCATTCTATTGTAACTCAAATATAACTATAAAGATTGCAAGCTAACAGATAAAATCATATTGTGAGATTGTTATGGTTTGATCATACGATCAGGCTTTGTTGTTAGTCAAACTCTGAAAGGAAAGTCCTTGGACCGAAGTTAGCCTCATTTTTTAAGGCCTAACAAATATAAGTTTTAGTGTGTTCTTTTTTTCCATAATCTCTCTAATTTTTAATTATTATTCTTCCGTGCTTAACATTTGCATCATATCTTATTTTATAAATAACAAATCAATAAAAATCGAATGTTTCTTAGAAATTTGAAAGTTTTTTTATTACAATTCACCCTCTACTGTGATTAAAGTCACATGGTCAACAATATTGTATTACTTGAGCATGCGGCTCTTCATAACTTATTGTTTTTTTTCTGCTTTTTTTCCTCTATAGGTGTTGGGAGAACTTTGAAGTCTAAGAAGCTCACCCCTCATTTTATTGGTCCTTATTAGATTTCTCAAAGATATGAGATGTTGCTTATAGGGTGACCCTGCCACCATCTCGGTTATAGAAAACCTTCAACCCCAAAAACTGTTAGAGAAATACGAAGCTTTTTAGGACACACTGGTTTTTACCGTCGGTTTATTAAAGATTTCTCTAAAATAACAAAAACCGTAACCAACTTATTGATGAAAGACGCGGAATTCGTCTGTGACGAAAAATATCCGGAGGCGTTCAAATTATTGAAAAACGCCCTAAACTGTATTTGGTTGGTTAGTATTAAGTGTGAGTAGTTCTCAAAATTTGAAGATAATGAACATACATACTAAAATATTTTTCTAAATTCATTTATTTTCAAAATATTGTTAAAAATGTCTCTAGACGGTTTCTTGTTGATTAAAAAGCTCAGTCTATTGATTAGGAGGAAAAACTCCACTATCTAATCCAATAAGAAGTTTATCTAATTGATTATAGAGCAGAGTAGCTCAAAAATCGATTAAAAAGTTATCGATTCGATTAGGCTTTGAACATGGCAATTTACTTCCTAGTTTTCTAGGTCATAATCTATTATATATGTAGTCTAATCAATTATGAAGTAGATATGACACATAAAATTAAATCATTTCTTGGTCAATTTTTTTATTATATAAGGAGGACTTGTGTTCATTTCCAAACATACAATAAATCTAAAATACTATTATTCCTCATACTCTCACTATTTTCTTATAAACTTATTATACACTTTGAATTAGTCAGAGAGAAAAATACTCAGCATGAGTTGTGCTTGTGAAATTGCCATTTAAATCTGCTTCAACTATAATTGTAAGTCAATAATGTCATTCTATTGTAACTCAAATATAACTATAAAGATTGCAAGCTAACAAATAAAATCATATTGTGATATTGTTATGGTTTGATCATACGATCAAGCTTTGTTGTTAGTCAAACTCTGAAAGGAAAGTCCTTGGACCGAAGTTAGCCTCATTTTTGAAGGCCTAACAAATATAAGTTTTAGTGTGTTCTTTTTTTCCATTATCTCTCTAATTTTTAATTATTATTCTTCCATGCTTAACATTTGCATCATATCTTATTTTATATAAATAACAAATCAATAAAAATCGAATGTTTCTTAGAAATTTGAAAGTTTTTTTTATTACAATTCACCCTCTACATTGATTAAAGTCACATGGTCAACAATATTGTATTACTTGAGCACGCGACTCTTCCATAACTTATTGTTTTTTTTCTGCTTTTTTTCCTCTATAGGTGTTGGGAGAACTTTGAAGTCTAAGAAGCTCACCCCTCATTTTATCGGTCCTTATTAGATTTCTCAAAGAATATGAGATGTTGCTTATAGGGTGACCCTGCCACCATCTCGGTTATAGAAGACCTTCAACCCCCAAAAACTGTTAGAGAAATACGAAGCTTTTTAGGACACACTGGTTTTTACCGTCGGTTTATTAAAGATTTCTCTAAAATAACAAAACCGTTAACCAACTTATTGATGAAAGATGCGGAATTCGTCTTTGACAAAAAATGTCTGGAGGCGTTCGAATTATTGAAAAACGCCCTAAACTGTATTTGGTTGGTTAGTATTAAGTGTGAGTAGTTCTCAAAATTTAAAGATAATGAACATACATACTAAAATATTTTTCTAAATTCATATATTTTCAAAATATTGTTAAAAATGTCTCTATACATTTTCTTGTTGATTAAAAAGCTCAGTCTATTGATTAGGAAGAAAAAATCCACTATCTAATCCAATAAGAAGTTTATCTAATTGATTATAGAGCAGAGTAGCTCAATAATCGATTAAAAAGTTATCGATTCGATTAGGCTTTGAACATGGCAATTTACTTCCTAGTTTTCTAGGTCATAATCGATTATATATGTAGTCTAATCAATTATGAAGTAGATATGAAACTTAAAATTATATCATTTCTTGGTCAATTTTTTTATTATATAAAGAGGACTTGTGTTCATTTCCAAACATACAATAAATCTAAAATACTATTATTCCTCATACTCTCACTATTTTCTTATAAACTTATTATACACTTTGAATTGGTCAGAAAGAAAAATACTCAGCATGAGTTGTGCTTGTGAAATTGCCATTTAAATCTGCTTCAACTATAATTGTAAGTCAATAGTGTCATTCTATTGTAACTCAAATATAACTATAAAGATTGCAAGCTAACAGATAAAATCATATTGTGAGATTGTTATGGTTTGATCATACGATCAAGCTTTGTTGTTAGTCAAACTCTGAAAGGAAAGTCCTTGGACCGAAGTTAGCCTCATTTTTTAAGGCCTAACAAATATAAGTTTTAGTGTGTTCTTTTTTTCCATTATCTCTCTAATTTTTAATTATTATTCTTCCATGCTTAACATTTGCATCATATCTTATTTTTTATAAATAACAAATCAATAAAAATCGAATGTTTCTTAGAAATTTGAAAGTTTTTTTATTACAATTCACCCTCTACTGTGATTAAAGTCACATGGTCAACAATATTGTATTACTTGAGCATGCGTCTCTTCCATAACTTATTGTTTTTTTTCTGCTTTTTTTCCTCTATAGGTGTTGGGAGAACTTTGAAGTCTAAGAAGCTCACCCCTCATTTTATTGGTCCTTATTAGATTTCTCAAAGAATATGAGATGTTGCTTATAGGGTGACCCTGCCACCATCTCGGTTATAGAAAACCTTCAACCCCCAAAAACTGTTAGAGAAATACGAAGCTTTTTAGGACACACTGGTTTTTACCGTCGGTTTATTAAAGATTTCTCTAAAATAACAAAACCGTTAACCAACTTATTGATGAAAGACGCGGAATTCGTCTTTGACGAAAAATGTCTGGAGGCGTTCGAATTATTGAAAAACGCCCTAAACTGTATTTGGTTGGTTAGTATTAAGTGTGAGTAGTTCTCAAAATTTAAAGATAATGAACATACATACTAAAATATTTTTCTAAATTCATATATTTTCAAAATATTGTTAAAAATGTCTCTAGACGTTTTCTTGTTGATTAAAAAGCTCAGTCTATTGATTAGGAAGAAAAAAATCCACTATCTAATCCAATAAGAAGTTTATCTAATTGATTATAGAGCAGAGTAGCTCAATAATCGATTAAAAAGTTATCGATTCGATTAGGCTTTGAACATGGCAATTTACTTCCTAGTTTTCTAGGTCATAATCGATTATATATGTAGTCTAATCAATTATGAAGTAGATATGACACATAAAATTATATCATTTCTTGGTCAATTTTTTATTATATAAAGAGGACTTGTGTTCATTTCCAAACATACAATAAATCTAAAATACTATTATTCCTCATACTCTCACTATTTTCTTATAAACTTATTATACACTTTGAATTGGTCAGAAAGAAAAATACTCAGCATGAGTTGTGCTTGTGAAATTGCCATTTAAATCTGCTTCAACTATAATTGTAAGTCAATAGTGTCATTCTATTGTAACTCAAATATAACTATAAAGATTGCAAGCTAACAGATAAAATCATATTGTGAGATTGTTATGGTTTGATCATACGATCAAGCTTTGTTGTTAGTCAAACTCTGAAAGGAAAGTCCTTGGACCGAAGTTAGCCTCATTTTTTAAGGCCTAACAAATATAAGTTTTAGTGTGTTCTTTTTTTCCATTATCTCTCTAATTTTTAATTATTATTCTTCCGTGCTTAACATTTGCATCATATCTTATTTTTTATAAATAACAAATCAATAAAAATCGAATGTTTCTTAGAAATTTGAAAGTTTTTTTATTACAATTCACCCTCTACTGTGATTAAAGTCACATGGTCAACAATATTGTATTACTTGAGCATGCGGCTCTTCCATAACTTATTGTTTTTTTTTCTGCTTTTTTTCCTCTATAGGTGTTGGGAGAACTTTGAAGTCTAAGAAGCTCACCCCTCATTTTATTGGTCCTTATTAGATTTCTCAAAGAATATGAGATGTTGCTTATAGGGTGACCCTGCCACCATCTCGGTTATAGAAAACCTTCAACCCCCAAAAACTGTTAGAGAAATACGAAGCTTTTTAGGACACACTGGTTTTTACCGTCGGTTTATTAAAGATTTCTCTAAAATAACAAAACCGTTAACCAACTTATTGATGAAAGACGCGGAATTCGTCTTTGACGAAAAATGTCTGGAGGCGTTCGAATTATTGAAAAACGCCCTAAACTGTATTTGGTTGGTTAGTATTAAGTGTGAGTAGTTCTCAAAATTTAAAGATAATGAACATACATACTAAAATATTTTCTAAATTCATATATTTTCAAAATATTGTTAAAAATGTCTCTAGACGTTTTCTTGTTGATTTAAAAGCTCAGTCTATTGATTAGGAAGAAAAAAATCCACTATCTAATCCAATAAGAAGTTTATCTAATTGATTATAGAGCAGAGTAGCTCAATAATCGATTAAAAAGTTATCGATTCGATTAGGCTTTGAACATGGCAATTTACTTCCTAGTTTTCTAGGTCATAATCGATTATATATGTAGTCTAATCAATTATGAAGTAGATATGACACATAAAATTATATCATTTCTTGGTCAATTTTTTTATTATATAAAGAGGACTTGTGTTCATTTCCAAACATACAATAAATCTAAAATACTATTATTCCTCATACTCTCACTATTTTCTTATAAACTTATTATACACTTTGAATTGGTCAGAGAGAAAAATACTCAGCATGAGTTGTGCTTGTGAAATTGCCATTTAAATCTGCTTCAACTATAATTGTAAGTCAATAGTGTCATTCTATTGTAACTCAAATATAACTATAAAGATTGCAAGCTAACAGATAAAATCATATTGTGAGATTGTTATGGTTTGATCATACGATCAAGCTTTGTTGTTAGTCAAACTCTGAAAGGAAAGTCCTTGGACCGAAGTTAGCCTCATTTTTTAAGGCCTAACAAATATAAGTTTTAGTGTGTTCTTTTTTTCCATTATCTCTCTAATTTTTAATTATTATTCTTCCGTGCTTAACATTTGCATCATATCTTATTTTTTATAAATAACAAATCAATAAAAATCGAATGTTTCTTAGAAATTTGAAAGTTTTTTTATTACAATTCACCCTCTACTGTGATTAAAGTCACATGGTCAACAATATTGTATTACTTGAGCATGCGTCTCTTCCATAACTTATTGTTTTTTTTCTGCTTTTTTTCCTCTATAGGTGTTGGGAGAACTTTGAAGTCTAAGAAGCTCACCCCTCATTTTATTGGTCCTTATTAGATTTCTCAAAGAATATGAGATGTTGCTTATAGGGTGACCCTGCCACCATCTCGGTTATAGAAAACCTTCAACCCCCAAAAACTGTTAGAGAAATACGAAGCTTTTTAGGACACACTGGTTTTTACCGTCGGTTTATTAAAGATTTCTCTAAAATAACAAAACCGTTAACCAACTTATTGATGAAAGACGCGGAATTCGTCTTTGACGAAAAATGTCTGGAGGCGTTCGAATTATTGAAAAACGCCCTAAACTGTATTTGGTTGGTTAGTATTAAGTGTGAGTAGTTCTCAAAATTTGAAGATAATGAACATACATACTAAAATATTTTTCTAAATTCATTTATTTTCAAAATATTGTTAAAAATGTCTCTAGACGTTTTCTTGTTGATTAAAAAGCTCAGTCTATTGATTAGGAAGAAAAAATCCACTATCTAATCCAATAAGAAGTTTATCTAATTGATTATAGAGCAGAGTAGCTCAATAATCGATTAAAAAGTTATCGATTCGATTAGGCTTTGAACATGGCAATTTACTTCCTAGTTTTCTAGGTCATAATCGATTATATATGTAGTCTAATCAATTATGAAGTAGATATGACACATAAAATTATATCATTTCTTGGTCAATTTTTTTATTATATAAGGAGGACTTGTGTTCATTTCCAAACATACAATAAATCTAAAATACTATTATTCCTCATACTCTCACTATTTTCTTATAAACTTATTATACACTTTGAATTGGTCAGAGAGAAAAATACTCAGCATGAGTTGTGCTTGTGAAATTGCCATTTAAATCTGCTTCAACTATAATTGTAAGTCAATAGTGTCATTCTATTGTAACTCAAATATAACTATAAAGATTGCAAGCTAACAGATAAAATCATATTGTGAGATTGTTATGGTTTGATCATACGATCAAGCTTTGTTGTTAGTCAAACTCTGAAAGGAAAGTCCTTGGACCGAAGTTAGCCTCATTTTTTAAGGCCTAACAAATATAAGTTTTAGTGTGTTCTTATTTTCCATTATCTCTCTAATTTTTAATTATTATTCTTCCGTGCTTAACATTTGCATCATATCTTATTTTTTATAAATAACAAATCAATAAAAATCGAAAGTTTCTTAGAAATTTGAAAGTTTTTTTATTACAATTCACCCTCTACTGTGATTAAAGTCACATGGTCAACAATATTGTATTACTTGCGCATGCGTCTCTTCCATAACTTATTGTTTTTTTTTCTGCTTTTTTTCCTCTATAGGTGTTGGGAGAACTTTGAAGTCTAAGAAGCTCACCCCTCATTTTATCGGTCCTTATTAGATTTCTGAAAGAATATGAGATGTTGCTTATAGGGTGACCCTGCCACCATCTCGGTTATAGAAGACCTTCAACCCCCAAAAACTGTTAGAGAAATACGAAGCTTTTTAGGACACACTGGTTTTTACCGTCGGTTTATTAAAGATTTCTCTAAAATAACAAAACCGTTAACCAACTTATTGATGAAAGATGCGGAATTCGTCTTTGACGAAAAATGTCTGGAGGCGTTCGAATTATTGAAAAACGCCCTAAACTGTATTTGGTTGGTTAGTATTAAGTGTGAGTAGTTCTCAAAATTTAAAGATAATGAACATACATACTAAAATATTTTTCTAAATTCATTTATTTTCAAAATATTGTTAAAAATGTCTCTATACATTTTCTTGTTGATTAAAAAGCTCAGTCTATTGATTAGGAAGAAAAAATCCACTATCTAATCCAATAAGAAGTTTATCTAATTGATTATAGAGCAGAGTAGCTCAATAATCGATTAAAAAGTTATCGATTCGATTAGGCTTTGAACATGGCAATTTACTTCCTAGTTTTCTAGGTCATAATCGATTATATATGTAGTCTAATCAATTATGAAGTAGATATGACACATAAAATGATATCATTTGTTGGTCAATTTTTTTATTATATAAGAGGACTTGTGTTCATTTCCAAACATACAATAAATCTAAAATACTATTATTCCTCATACTCTCACTATTTTCTTATAAACTTATTATACACTTTGAATTGGTCAGAAAGAAAAATACTCAGCATGAGTTGTGCTTGTGAAATTGCCATTTAAATCTGCTTCAACTATAATTGTAAGTCAATAGTGTCATTCTATTGTAACTCAAATATAACTATAAAGATTGCAAGCTAACAGATAAAATCATATTGTGAGATTGTTATGGTTTGATCATACGATCAAGCTTTGTTGTTAGTCAAACTCTGAAAGGAAAGTCCTTGGACCGAAGTTAGCCTCATTTTTTAAGGCCTAACAAATATAAGTTTTAGTGTGTTCTTTTTTTCCATTATCTCTCTAATTTTTAATTATTATTCTTCCATGCTTAACATTTGCATCATATCTTATTTTTTATAAATAACAAATCAATAAAAATCGAATGTTTCTTAGAAATTTGAAAGTTTTTTTATTACAATTCACCCTCTACTGTGATTAAAGTCACATGGTCAACAATATTGTATTACTTGAGCATGCGTCTCTTCCATAACTTATTGTTATTTTTCTGCTTTTTTTCCTCTATAGGTGTTGGGAGAACTTTGAAGTCTAAGAAGCTCACCCCTCATTTTATTGGTCCTTATTAGATTTCTCAAAGAATATGAGATGTTGCTTATAGGGTGACCCTGCCACCATCTCGGTTATAGAAAACCTTTAACCCCCAAAAACTGTTAGAGAAATACGAAGCTTTTTAGGACACACTGGTTTTTACCGTCGGTTTATTAAAGATTTCTCTAAAATAACAAAACCGTTAACCAACTTATTGATGAAAGATGCGGAATTCGTCTTTGACGAAAAATGTCTGGAGGCGTTCGAATTATTGAAAAACGCCCTAAACTGTATTTGGTTGGTTAGTATTAAGTGTGAGTAGTTCTCAAAATTTAAAGATAATGAACATACATACTAAAATATTTTTCTAAATTCATTTATTTTCAAAATATTGTTAAAAATGTCTCTATACATTTTCTTGTTGATTTAAAAGCTCAGTCTATTGATTAGGAAGAAAAAAATCCACTATCTAATCCAATAAGAAGTTTATCTAATTGATTATAGAGCAGAGTAGCTCAATAATCGATTAAAAAGTTATCGATTCGATTAGGCTTTGAACATGGCAACTTACTTCCTAGTTTTCTAGGTCATAATCGATTATATATGTAGTCTAATCAATTATGAAGTAGATATGACACATAAAATTATATCATTTCTTGGTCAATTTTTTTATTATATAAAGAGGACTTGTGTTCATTTCCAAACATACAATAAATCTAAAATACTATTATTCCTCATACTCTCACTATTTTCTTATAAACTTATTATACACTTTGAATTGGTCAGAAAGAAAAATACTCAGCATGAGTTGTGCTTGTGAAATTGCCATTTAAATCTGCTTCAACTATAATTGTAAGTCAATAGTGTCATTCTATTGTAACTCAAATATAACTATAAAGATTGCAAGCTAACAGATAAAATCATATTGTGAGATTGTTATGGTTTGATCATACGATCAAGCTTTGTTGTTAGTCAAACTCTGAAAGGAAAGTCCTTGGACCGAAGTTAGCCTCATTTTTTAAGGCCTAACAAATATAAGTTTTAGTGTGTTCTTTTTTTCCATTATCTCTCTAATTTTTAATTATTATTCTTCCATGCTTAACATTTGCATCATATCTTATTTTTTATAAATAACAAATCAATAAAAATCGAATGTTTCTTAGAAATTTGAAAGTTTTTTTATTACAATTCACCCTCTACTGTGATTAAAGTCACATGGTCAACAATATTGTATTACTTGAGCATGCGTCTCTTCCATAACTTATTGTTATTTTTCTGCTTTTTTTCCTCTATAGGTGTTGGGAGAACTTTGAAGTCTAAGAAGCTCACCCCTCATTTTATTGGTCCTTATTAGATTTCTCAAAGAATATGAGATGTTGCTTATATGGTGACCCTGCCACCATCTCGGTTATAGAAGACCTTCAACCCCCAAAATTTGTTAGAGAAATACGAAGCTTTTTAGGACACACTGGTTTTTACCGTCGGTTTATTAAATATTTCTCTAAAATAACAAAACCGTTAACCAACTTATTGATGAAAGACGCGGAATTCGTCTTTGACGAAAAAAGTCTGGAGGCGTTCGAATTATTGAAAAACGCCCTAAACTGTATTTGGTTGGTTAGTATTAAGTGTGAGTAGTTCTCAAAATTTAAAGATAATGAACATACATACTAAAATATTTTTCTAAATTCATTTATTTTCAAAATATTGTTAAAAATGTCTCTATACATTTTCTTGTTGATTAAAAGCTCAGTCTATTGATTAGGAAGAAAAAAATCCACTATCTAATCCAATAAGAAGTTTATCTAATTGATTATAGAGCAGAGTAGCTCAATAATCGATTAAAAAGTTATCGATTCGATTAGGCTTTGAACATGGCAACTTACTTCCTAGTTTTCTAGGTCATAATCGATTATATATGTAGTCTAATCAATTATGAAGTAGATATGACACATAAAATTATATCATTTCTTGGTCAATTTTTTTATTATATAAAGAGGACTTGTGTTCATTTCCAAACATACAATAAATCTAAAATACTATTATTCCTCATACTCTCACTATTTTCTTATAAACTTATTATACACTTTGAATTGGTCAGAAAGAAAAATACTCAGCATGAGTTGTGCTTGTGAAATTGCCATTTAAATCTGCTTCAACTATAATTGTAAGTCAATAGTGTCATTCTATTGTAACTCAAATATAACTATAAAGATTGCAAGCTAACAGATAAAATCATATTGTGAGATTGTTATGGTTTGATCATACGATCAAGCTTTGTTGTTAGTCAAACTCTGAAAGGAAAGTCCTTGGACCGAAGTTAGCCTCATTTTTTAAGGCCTAACAAATATAAGTTTTAGTGTGTTCTTTTTTTCCATTATCTCTCTAATTTTTAATTATTATTCTTCCATGCTTAACATTTGCATCATATCTTATTTTTTATAAATAACAAATCAATAAAAATCGAATGTTTCTTAGAAATTTGAAAGTTTTTTTATTACAATTCACCCTCTACTGTGATTAAAGTCACATGGTCAACAATATTGTATTACTTGAGCATGCGTCTCTTCCATAACTTATTGTTATTTTTCTGCTTTTTTTCCTCTATAGGTGTTGGGAGAACTTTGAAGTCTAAGAAGCTCACCCCTCATTTTATTGGTCCTTATTAGATTTCTCAAAGAATATGAGATGTTGCTTATAGGGTGACCCTGCCACCATCTCGGTTATAGAAAACCTTTAACCCCCAAAAACTGTTAGAGAAATACGAAGCTTTTTAGGACACACTGGTTTTTACCGTCGGTTTATTAAAGATTTCTCTAAAATATCAAAATCGTTAACCAACTTATTGATGAAAGTCGCGGAATTCGTCTTTGACGAAAAATGTCTGGAGGCGTTCGAATTATTGAAAAACGCCCTAAACTGTATTTGGTTGGTTAGTATTAAGTGTGAGTAGTTCTCAAAATTTAAAGATAATGAACATACATACTAAAATATTTTTCTAAATTCATTTATTTTCAAAATATTGTTAAAAATGTCTCTATACATTTTCTTGTTGATTTAAAAGCTCAGTCTATTGATTAGGAAGAAAAAAATCCACTATCTAATCCAATAAGAAGTTTATCTAATTGATTATAGAGCAGAGTAGCTCAATAATCGATTAAAAAGTTATCGATTCGATTAGGCTTTGAACATGGCAACTTACTTCCTAGTTTTCTAGGTCATAATCGATTATATATGTAGTCTAATCAATTATGAAGTAGATATGACACATAAAATTATATCATTTCTTGGTCAATTTTTTTATTATATAAAGAGGACTTGTGTTCATTTCCAAACATACAATAAATCTAAAATACTATTATTCCTCATACTCTCACTATTTTCTTATAAACTTATTATACACTTTGAATTGGTCAGAAAGAAAAATACTCAGCATGAGTTGTGCTTGTGAAATTGCCATTTAAATCTGCTTCAACTATAATTGTAAGTCAATAGTGTCATTCTATTGTAACTCAAATATAACTATAAAGATTGCAAGCTAACAGATAAAATCATATTGTGAGATTGTTATGGTTTGATCATACGATCAAGCTTTGTTGTTAGTCAAACTCTGAAAGGAAAGTCCTTGGACCGAAGTTAGCCTCATTTTTTAAGGCCTAACAAATATAAGTTTTAGTGTGTTCTTTTTTTCCATTATCTCTCTAATTTTTAATTATTATTCTTCCATGCTTAACATTTGCATCATATCTTATTTTTTATAAATAACAAATCAATAAAAATCGAATGTTTCTTAGAAATTTGAAAGTTTTTTTATTACAATTCACCCTCTACTGTGATTAAAGTCACATGGTCAACAATATTGTATTACTTGAGCATGCGTCTCTTCCATAACTTATTGTTATTTTTCTGCTTTTTTTCCTCTATAGGTGTTGGGAGAACTTTGAAGTCTAAGAAGCTCACCCCTCATTTTATTGGTCCTTATTAGATTTCTCAAAGAATATGAGATGTTGCTTATAGGGTGACCCTGCCACCATCTCGGTTATAGAAAACCTTCAACCCCCAAAAACTGTTAGAGAAATACGAAGCTTTTTAGGACACACTGGTTTTTACCGTCGGTTTATTAAAGATTTCTCTAAAATAACAAAACCGTTAACCAACTTATTGATGAAAGTCGCGGAATTCGTCTTTGACGAAAAATGTCTGGAGGCGTTCGAATTATTGAAAAACGCCCTAAACTGTATTTGGTTGGTTAGTATTAAGTGTGAGTAGTTCTCAAAATTTAAAGATAATGAACATACATACTAAAATATTTTTCTAAATTCATTTATTTTCAAAATATTGTTAAAAATGTCTCTATACATTTTCTTGTTGATTTAAAAGCTCAGTCTATTGATTAGGAAGAAAAAAATCCACTATCTAATCCAATAAGAAGTTTATCTAATTGATTATAGAGCAGAGTAGCTCAATAATCGATTAAAAAGTTATCGATTCGATTAGGCTTTGAACATGGCAACTTACTTCCTAGTTTTCTAGGTCATAATCGATTATATATGTAGTCTAATCAATTATGAAGTAGATATGACACATAAAATTATATCATTTCTTGGTCAATTTTTTTATTATATAAAGAGGACTTGTGTTCATTTCCAAACATACAATAAATCTAAAATACTATTATTCCTCATACTCTCACTATTTTCTTATAAACTTATTATACACTTTGAATTGGTCAGAGAGAAAAATACTCAGCATGAGTTGTGCTTGTGAAATTGCCATTTAAATCTGCTTCAACTATAATTGTAAGTCAATAGTGTCATTCTATTGTAACTCAAATATAACTATAAAGATTGCAAGCTAACAGATAAAATCATATTGTGAGATTGTTATGGTTTGATCATACGATCAAGCTTTGTTGTTAGTCAAACTCTGAAAGGAAAGTCCTTGGACCGAAGTTAGCCTCATTTTTTAAGGCCTAACAAATATAAGTTTTAGTGTGTTCTTTTTTTCCATTATCTCTCTAATTTTTAATTATTATTCTTCCATGCTTAACATTTGCATCATATCTTATTTTTTATAAATAACAAATCAATAAAAATCGAATGTTTCTTAGAAATTTGAAAGTTTTTTTATTACAATTCACCCTCTACTGTGATTAAAGTCACATGGTCAACAATATTGTATTACTTGAGCATGCGTCTCTTCCATAACTTATTGTTATTTTTCTGCTTTTTTTCCTCTATAGGTGTTGGGAGAACTTTGAAGTCTAAGAAGCTCACCCCTCATTTTATTGGTCCTTATTAGATTTCTCAAAGAATATGAGATGTTGCTTATAGGGTGACCCTGCCACCATCTCGGTTATAGAAAACCTTTAACCCCCAAAAACTGTTAGAGAAATACGAAGCTTTTTAGGACACACTGGTTTTTACCGTCGGTTTATTAAAGATTTCTCTAAAATATCAAAACCGTTAACCAACTTATTGATGAAAGTCGCGGAATTCGTCTTTGACGAAAAATGTCTGGAGGCGTTCGAATTATTGAAAAACGCCCTAAACTGTATTTGGTTGGTTAGTATTAAGTGTGAGTAGTTCTCAAAATTTAAAGATAATGAACATACATACTAAAATATTTTTCTAAATTCATTTATTTTCAAAATATTGTTAAAAATGTCTCTAGACGTTTTCTTGTTGATTTAAAAGCTCAGTCTATTGATTAGGAAGAAAAAAATCCACTATCTAATCCAATAAGAAGTTTATCTAATTGATTATAGAGCAGAGTAGCTCAATAATCGATTAAAAAGTTATCGATTCGATTAGGCTTTGAACATGGCAACTTACTTCCTAGTTTTCTAGGTCATAATCGATTATATATGTAGTCTAATCAATTATGAAGTAGATATGAAACATAAAATTATATCATTTCTTGGTCAATTTTTTTATTATATAAAGAGGACTTGTGTTCATTTCCAAACATACAATAAATCTAAAATACTATTATTCCTCATACTCTCACTATTTTCTTATAAACTTATTATACACTTTGAATTGGTCAGAAAGAAAAATACTCAGCATGAGTTGTGCTTGTGAAATTGCCATTTAAATCTGCTTCAACTATAATTGTAAGTCAATAGTGTCATTCTATTGTAACTCAAATATAACTATAAAGATTGCAAGCTAACAGATAAAATCATATTGTGAGATTGTTATGGTTTGATCATACGATCAAGCTTTGTTGTTAGTCAAACTCTGAAAGGAAAGTCCTTGGACCGAAGTTAGCCTCATTTTTTAAGGCCTAACAAATATAAGTTTTAGTGTGTTCTTTTTTTCCATTATCTCTCTAATTTTTAATTATTATTCTTCCATGCTTAACATTTGCATCATATCTTATTTTTTATAAATAACAAATCAATAAAAATCGAATGTTTCTTAGAAATTTGAAAGTTTTTTTATTACAATTCACCCTCTACTGTGATTAAAGTCACATGGTCAACAATATTGTATTACTTGAGCATGCGTCTCTTCCATAACTTATTGTTATTTTTCTGCTTTTTTTCCTCTATAGGTGTTGGGAGAACTTTGAAGTCTAAGAAGCTCACCCCTCATTTTATTGGTCCTTATTAGATTTCTCAAAGAATATGAGATGTTGCTTATAGGGTGACCCTGCCACCATCTCGGTTATAGAAGACCTTCAACCCCCAAAAACTGTTAGAGAAATACGAAGCTTTTTAGGACACACTGGTTTTTACCGTCGGTTTATTAAAGATTTCTCTAAAATAACAAAACCGTTAACCAACTTATTGATGAAAGTCGCGGAATTCGTCTTTGACGAAAAATGTCTGGAGGCGTTCGAATTATTGAAAAACGCCCTAAACTGTATTTGGTTGGTTAGTATTAAGTGTGAGTAGTTCTCAAAATTTAAAGATAATGAACATACATACTAAAATATTTTTCTAAATTCATTTATTTTCAAAATATTGTTAAAAATGTCTCTAGACATTTTCTTGTTGATTTAAAAGCTCAGTCTATTGATTAGGAAGAAAAAATCCACTATCTAATCCAATAAGAAGTTTATCTAATTGATTATAGAGCAGAGTAGCTCAATAATCGATTAAAAAGTTATCGATTCGATTAGGCTTTGAACATGGCAACTTACTTCCTAGTTTTCTAGGTCATAATCGATTATATATGTAGTCTAATCAATTATGAAGTAGATATGACACATAAAATTATATCATTTCTTGGTCAATTTTTTTATTATATAAAGAGGACTTGTGTTCATTTCCAAACATACAATAAATCTAAAATACTATTATTCCTCATACTCTCACTATTTTCTTATAAACTTATTATACACTTTGAATTGGTCAGAAAGAAAAATACTCAGCATGAGTTGTGCTTGTGAAATTGCCATTTAAATCTGCTTCAACTATAATTGTAAGTCAATAGTGTCATTCTATTGTAACTCAAATATAACTATAAAGATTGCAAGCTAACAGATAAAATCATATTGTGAGATTGTTATGGTTTGATCATACGATCAAGCTTTGTTGTTAGTCAAACTCTGAAAGGAAAGTCCTTGGACCGAAGTTAGCCTCATTTTTTAAGGCCTAACAAATATAAGTTTTAGTGTGTTCTTTTTTTCCATTATCTCTCTAATTTTTAATTATTATTCTTCCATGCTTAACATTTGCATCATATCTTATTTTTTATAAATAACAAATCAATAAAAATCGAATGTTTCTTAGAAATTTGAAAGTTTTTTTATTACAATTCACCCTCTACTGTGATTAAAGTCACATGGTCAACAATATTGTATTACTTGAGCATGCGTCTCTTCCATAACTTATTGTTTTTTTTCTGCTTTTTTTCCTCTATAGGTGTTGGGAGAACTTTGAAGTCTAAGAAGCTCACCCCTCATTTTATTGGTCCTTATTAGATTTCTCAAAGAATATGAGATGTTGCTTATAGGGTGACCCTGCCACCATCTCGGTTATAGAAAACCTTCAACCCCCAAAAACTGTTAGAGAAATACGAAGCTTTTTAGGACACACTGGTTTTTACCGTCGGTTTATTAAAGATTTCTCTAAAATAACAAAACCGTTAACCAACTTATTGATGAAAGACGCGGAATTCGTCTTTGACGAAAAATGTCTGGAGGCGTTCGAATTATTGAAAAACGCCCTAAACTGTATTTGGTTGGTTAGTATTAAGTGTGAGTAGTTCTCAAAATTTAAAGATAATGAACATACATACTAAAATATTTTTCTAAATTCATTATTTTCAAAATATTGTTAAAAATGTCTCTAGACGTTTTCTTGTTGATTAAAAAGCTCAGTCTATTGATTAGGAAGAAAAAAATCCACTATCTAATCCAATAAGAAGTTTATCTAATTGATTATAGAGCAGAGTAGCTCAATAATCGATTAAAAAGTTATCGATTCGATTAGGCTTTGAACATGGCAACTTACTTCCTAGTTTTCTAGGTCATAATCGATTATATATGTAGTCTAATCAATTATGAAGTAGATATGACACATAAAATTATATCATTTCTTGGTCAATTTTTTTATTATATAAAGAGGACTTGTGTTCATTTCCAAACATACAATAAATCTAAAATACTATTATTCCTCATACTCTCACTATTTTCTTATAAACTTATTATACACTTTGAATTGGTCAGAGAGAAAAATACTCAGCATGAGTTGTGCTTGTGAAATTGCCATTTAAATCTGCTTCAACTATAATTGTAAGTCAATAGTGTCATTCTATTGTAACTCAAATATAACTATAAAGATTGCAAGCTAACAGATAAAATCATATTGTGAGATTGTTATGGTTTGATCATACGATCAAGCTTTGTTGTTAGTCAAACTCTGAAAGGAAAGTCCTTGGACCGAAGTTAGCCTCATTTTTTAAGGCCTAACAAATATAAGTTTTAGTGTGTTCTTTTTTTCCATTATCTCTCTAATTTTTAATTATTATTCTTCCGTGCTTAACATTTGCATCATATCTTATTTTTTATAAATAACAAATCAATAAAAATCGAATGTTTCTTAGAAATTTGAAAGTTTTTTTATTACAATTCACCCTCTACTGTGATTAAAGTCACATGGTCAACAATATTGTATTACTTGAGCATGCGTCTCTTCCATAACTTATTGTTATTTTTCTGCTTTTTTTTCTCTATAGGTGTTGGGAGAACTTTGAAGTCTAAGAAGCTCACCCCTCATTTTATTGGTCCTTATTAGATTTCTCAAAGAATATGAGATGTTGCTTATAGGGTGACCCTGCCACCATCTCGGTTATAGAAGACCTTCAACCCCCAAAAACTGTTAGAGAAATACGAAGCTTTTTAGGACACACTGGTTTTTACCGTCGGTTTATTAAAGATTTCTCTAAAATAACAAAACCGTTAACCAACTTATTGATGAAAGACGCGGAATTCGTCTTTGACGAAAAATGTCTGGAGGCGTTCGAATTATTGAAAAACGCCCTAAACTGTATTTGGTTGGTTAGTATTAAGTGTGAGTAGTTCTCAAAATTTAAGATAATGAACATACATACTAAAATATTTTTCTAAATTCATATATTTTCAAAATATTGTTAAAAATGTCTCTAGACGTTTTCTTGTTGATTAAAAAGCTCAGTCTATTGATTAGGAAGAAAAAATCCACTATCTAATCCAATAAGAAGTTTATCTAATTGATTATAGAGCAGAGTAGCTCAATAATCGATTAAAAAGTTATCGATTCGATTAGGCTTTGAACATGGCAATTTACTTCCTAGTTTTCTAGGTCATAATCGATTATATATGTAGTCTAATCAATTATGAAGTAGATATGACACATAAAATTATATCATTTCTTGGTCAATTTTTTTATTATATAAGGAGGACTTGTGTTCATTTCCAAACATACAATAAATCTAAAATACTATTATTCCTCATACTCTCACTATTTTCTTATAAACTTATTATACACTTTGAATTGGTCAGAGAGAAAAATACTCAGCATGAGTTGTGCTTGTGAAATTGCCATTTAAATCTGCTTCAACTATAATTGTAAGTCAATAGTGTCATTCTATTGTAACTCAAATATAACTATAAAGATTGCAAGCTAACAGATAAAATCATATTGTGAGATTGTTATGGTTTGATCATACGATCAAGCTTTGTTGTTAGTCAAACTCTGAAAGGAAAGTCCTTGGACCGAAGTTAGCCTCATTTTTTAAGGCCTAACAAATATAAGTTTTAGTGTGTTCTTTTTTTCCATTATCTCTCTAATTTTTAATTATTATTCTTCCGTGCTTAACATTTGCATCATATCTTATTTTTTATAAATAACAAATCAATAAAAATCGAATGTTTCTTAGAAATTTGAAAGTTTTTTTTATTACAATTCACCCTCTACTGTGATTAAAGTCACATGGTCAACAATATTGTATTACTTGAGCATGCGTCTCTTCCATAACTTATTGTTTTTTTTCTGCTTTTTTTCCTCTATAGGTGTTGGGAGAACTTTGAAGTCTAAGAAGCTCACCCCTCATTTTATTGGTCCTTATTAGATTTCTCAAAGAATATGAGATGTTGCTTATAGGGTGACCCTGCCACCATCTCGGTTATAGAAAACCTTCAACCCCCAAAAACTGTTAGAGAAATACGAAGCTTTTTAGGACACACTGGTTTTTACCGTCGGTTTATTAAAGATTTCTCTAAAATAACAAAACCGTTAACCAACTTATTGATGAAAGACGCGGAATTCGTCTTTGACGAAAAATGTCTGGAGGCGTTCGAATTATTGAAAAACGCCCTAAACTGTATTTGGTTGGTTAGTATTAAGTGTGAGTAGTTCTCAAAATTTAAGATAATGAACATACATACTAAAATATTTTTCTAAATTCATATATTTTCAAAATATTGTTAAAAATGTCTCTAGACGTTTTCTTGTTGATTAAAAAGCTCAGTCTATTGATTAGGAAGAAAAAATCCACTATCTAATCCAATAAGAAGTTTATCTAATTGATTATAGAGCAGAGTAGCTCAATAATCGATTAAAAAGTTATCGATTCGATTAGGCTTTGAACATGGCAATTTACTTCCTAGTTTTCTAGGTCATAATCGATTATATATGTAGTCTAATCAATTATGAAGTAGATATGACACATAAAATTATATCATTTCTTGGTCAATTTTTTTATTATATAAGGAGGACTTGTGTTCATTTCCAAACATACAATAAATCTAAAATACTATTATTCCTCATACTCTCACTATTTTCTTATAAACTTATTATACACTTTGAATTGGTCAGAGAGAAAAATACTCAGCATGAGTTGTGCTTGTGAAATTGCCATTTAAATCTGCTTCAACTATAATTGTAAGTCAATAGTGTCATTCTATTGTAACTCAAATATAACTATAAAGATTGCAAGCTAACAGATAAAATCATATTGTGAGATTGTTATGGTTTGATCATACGATCAAGCTTTGTTGTTAGTCAAACTCTGAAAGGAAAGTCCTTGGACCGAAGTTAGCCTCATTTTTTAAGGCCTAACAAATATAAGTTTTAGTGTGTTCTTTTTTTCCATTATCTCTCTAATTTTTAATTATTATTCTTCCGTGCTTAACATTTGCATCATATCTTATTTTTTATAAATAACAAATCAATAAAAATCGAATGTTTCTTAGAAATTTGAAAGTTTTTTTTTATTACAATTCACCCTCTACTGTGATTAAAGTCACATGGTCAACAATATTGTATTACTTGAGCATGCGTCTCTTCCATAACTTATTGTTTTTTTTCTGCTTTTTTTCCTCTATAGGTGTTGGGAGAACTTTGAAGTCTAAGAAGCTCACCCCTCATTTTATTGGTCCTTATTAGATTTCTCAAAGAATATGAGATGTTGCTTATAGGGTGACCCTGCCACCATCTCGGTTATAGAAAACCTTCAACCCCCAAAAACTGTTAGAGAAATACGAAGCTTTTTAGGACACACTGGTTTTTACCGTCGGTTTATTAAAGATTTCTCTAAAATAACAAAACCGTTAACCAACTTATTGATGAAAGACGCGGAATTCGTCTTTGACGAAAAATGTCTGGAGGCGTTCGAATTATTGAAAAACGCCCTAAACTGTATTTGGTTGGTTAGTATTAAGTGTGAGTAGTTCTCAAAATTTTAAGATAATGAACATACATACTAAAATATTTTTCTAAATTCATATATTTTCAAAATATTGTTAAAAATGTCTCTAGACGTTTTCTTGTTGATTAAAAAGCTCAGTCTATTGATTAGGAAGAAAAAATCCACTATCTAATCCAATAAGAAGTTTATCTAATTGATTATAGAGCAGAGTAGCTCAATAATCGATTAAAAAGTTATCGATTCGATTAGGCTTTGAACATGGCAATTTACTTCCTAGTTTTCTAGGTCATAATCGATTATATATGTAGTCTAATCAATTATGAAGTAGATATGACACATAAAATTATATCATTTCTTGGTCAATTTTTTTATTATATAAGGAGGACTTGTGTTCATTTCCAAACATACAATAAATCTAAAATACTATTATTCCTCATACTCTCACTATTTTCTTATAAACTTATTATACACTTTGAATTGGTCAGAGAGAAAAATACTCAGCATGAGTTGTGCTTGTGAAATTGCCATTTAAATCTGCTTCAACTATAATTGTAAGTCAATAGTGTCATTCTATTGTAACTCAAATATAACTATAAAGATTGCAAGCTAACAGATAAAATCATATTGTGAGATTGTTATGGTTTGATCATACGATCAAGCTTTGTTGTTAGTCAAACTCTGAAAGGAAAGTCCTTGGACCGAAGTTAGCCTCATTTTTTAAGGCCTAACAAATATAAGTTTTAGTGTGTTCTTTTTTTCCATTATCTCTCTAATTTTTAATTATTATTCTTCCATGCTTAACATTTGCATCATATCTTATTTTTTATAAATAACAAATCAATAAAAATCGAATGTTTCTTAGAAATTTGAAAGTTTTTTTATTACAATTCACCCTCTACTGTGATTAAAGTCACATGGTCAACAATATTGTATTACTTGAGCATGCGTCTCTTCCATAACTTATTGTTTTTTTTCTGCTTTTTTTCCTCTATAGGTGTTGGGAGAACTTTGAAGTCTAAGAAGCTCACCCCTCATTTTATTGGTCCTTATTAGATTTCTCAAAGAATATGAGATGTTGCTTATAGGGTGACCCTGCCACCATCTCGGTTATAGAAAACCTTCAACCCCCAAAAACTGTTAGAGAAATACGAAGCTTTTTAGGACACACTGGTTTTTACCGTCGGTTTATTAAAGATTTCTCTAAAATAACAAAACCGTTAACCAACTTATTGATGAAAGACGCGGAATTCGTCTTTGACGAAAAATGTCTGGAGGCGTTCGAATTATTGAAAAACGCCCTAAACTGTATTTGGTTGGTTAGTATTAAGTGTGAGTAGTTCTCAAAATTTAAGATAATGAACATACATACTAAAATATTTTTCTAAATTCATATATTTTCAAAATATTGTTAAAAATGTCTCTAGACGTTTTCTTGTTGATTTAAAAGCTCAGTCTATTGATTAGGAAGAAAAAAATCCACTATCTAATCCAATAAGAAGTTTATCTAATTGATTATAGAGCAGAGTAGCTCAATAATCGATTAAAAAGTTATCGATTCGATTAGGCTTTGAACATGGCAATTTACTTCCTAGTTTTCTAGGTCATAATCGATTATATATGTAGTCTAATCAATTATGAAGTAGATATGACACATAAAATTATATCATTTCTTGGTCAATTTTTTTATTATATAAGAGGACTTGTGTTCATTTCCAAACATACAATAAATCTAAAATACTATTATTCCTCATACTCTCACTATTTTCTTATAAACTTATTATACACTTTGAATTGGTCAGAGAGAAAAATACTCAGCATGAGTTGTGCTTGTGAAATTGCCATTTAAATCTGCTTCAACTATAATTGTAAGTCAATAGTGTCATTCTATTGTAACTCAAATATAACTATAAAGATTGCAAGCTAACAGATAAAATCATATTGTGAGATTGTTATGGTTTGATCATACGATCAAGCTTTGTTGTTAGTCAAACCGTGAAAGGAAAGTCCTTGGACCGAAGTTAGCCTCATTTTTTAAGGCCTAACAAATATAAGTTTTAGTGTGTTCTTATTTTCCATTATCTCTCTAATTTTAAATTATTTATTATTCCGTGCTTAACATCTGCATCATATCTTATTTTTTATAAATAACAAATCAATAAAAATCGAAAGTTTCTTAGAAATTTGAAAGTTTTTTTTTATTACAATTCACCCTCTACTGTGATTAAAGTCACATGGTCAACAATATTGTATTACTTGAGCATGCGTCTCTTCCATAACTTATTGTTATTTTTCTGCTTTTTTTTCTCTATAGGTGTTGGGAGAACTTTGAAGTCTAAGAAGCTCACTCCTCATTTTATCGGTCCTTATTAGATTTCTCAAAGAATATGAGATGTTGCTTATAGGGTGACCCTGCCACCATCTCGGTTATAGAAGACCTTCAACCCCCAAGAACTGTTAGAGAAATACGAAGCTTTTTAGGACACACTGGTTTTTACCGTCGGTTTATTAAAGATTTCTATGAAATAACAAAACCGTTAACCAACTTATTTATGAAAGACGCGGAATTCGTCTTTGACGAAAAATGTCTGGAGGCGTTCGAATTATTGAAAAACGCCCTAAACTGTATTTGGTTGGTTAGTATTAAGTGTGAGTAGTTCTCAAAATTTAAGATAATGAACATACATACTAAAATATTTTTCTAAATTCATATATTTTCAAAATATTGTTAAAAATGTCTCTAGACGTTTTCTTGTTGATTAAAAAGCTCAGTCTATTGATTAGGAAGAAAAAATCCACTATCTAATCCAATAAGAAGTTTATCTAATTGATTATAGAGCAGAGTAGCTCAATAATCGATTAAAAAGTTATCGATTCGATTAGGCTTTGAACATGGCAATTTACTTCCTAGTTTTCTAGGTCATAATCGATTATATATGTAGTCTAATCAATTATGAAGTAGATATGACACATAAAATTATATCATTTCTTGGTCAATTTTTTTATTATATAAGGAGGACTTGTGTTCATTTCCAAACATACAATAAATCTAAAATACTATTATTCCTCATACTCTCACTATTTTCTTATAAACTTATTATACACTTTGAATTGGTCAGAGAGAAAAATACTCAGCATGAGTTGTGCTTGTGAAATTGCCATTTAAATCTGCTTCAACTATAATTGTAAGTCAATAGTGTCATTCTATTGTAACTCAAATATAACTATAAAGATTGCAAGCTAACAGATAAAATCATATTGTGAGATTGTTATGGTTTGATCATACGATCAAGCTTTGTTGTTAGTCAAACTCTGAAAGGAAAGTCCTTGGACCGAAGTTAGCCTCATTTTTTAAGGCCTAACAAATATAAGTTTTAGTGTGTTCTTTTTTTCCATTATCTCTCTAATTTTTAATTATTATTCTTCCATGCTTAACATTTGCATCATATCTTATTTTTTATAAATAACAAATCAATAAAAATCGAATGTTTCTTAGAAATTTGAAAGTTTTTTTATTACAATTCACCCTCTACTGTGATTAAAGTCACATGGTCAACAATATTGTATTACTTGAGCATGCGTCTCTTCCATAACTTATTGTTTTTTTTCTGCTTTTTTTCCTCTATAGGTGTTGGGAGAACTTTGAAGTCTAAGAAGCTCACCCCTCATTTTATTGGTCCTTATTAGATTTCTCAAAGAATATGAGATGTTGCTTATAGGGTGACCCTGCCACCATCTCGGTTATAGAAAACCTTCAACCCCCAAAAACTGTTAGAGAAATACGAAGCTTTTTAGGACACACTGGTTTTTACCGTCGGTTTATTAAAGATTTCTCTAAAATAACAAAACCGTTAACCAACTTATTGATGAAAGACGCGGAATTCGTCTTTGACGAAAAATGTCTGGAGGCGTTCGATTATTGAAAAACGCCCTAAACTGTATTTGGTTGGTTAGTATTAAGTGTGAGTAGTTCTCAAAATTTAAAGATAATGAACATACATACTAAAATATTTTTCTAAATTCATATATTTTCAAAATATTGTTAAAATGTCTCTAGACGTTTTCTTGTTGATTAAAAAGCTCAGTCTATTGATTAGGAAGAAAAAATCCACTATCTAATCCAATAAGAAGTTTATCTAATTGATTATAGAGCAGAGTAGCTCAATAATCGATTAAAAAGTTATCGATTCGATTAGGCTTTGAACATGGCAATTTACTTCCTAGTTTTCTAGGTCATAATCGATTATATATGTAGTCTAATCAATTATGAAGTAGATATGACACATAAAATTATATCATTTCTTGGTCAATTTTTTTATTATATAAGGAGGACTTGTGTTCACTTCCAAACATACAATAAATCTAAAATACTATTATTCCTCATACTCTCACTATTTTCTTATAAACTTATTATACACTTTGAATTGGTCAGAGAGAAAAATACTCAGCATGAGTTGTGCTTGTGAAATTGCCATTTAAATCTGCTTCAACTATAATTGTAAGTCAATAGTGTCATTCTATTGTAACTCAAATATAACTATAAAGATTGCAAGCTAACAGATAAAATCATATTGTGAGATTGTTATGGTTTGATCATACGATCAAGCTTTGTTGTTAGTCAAACTCTGAAAGGAAAGTTCTTGGACCGAAGTTAGCCTCATTTTTTAAGGCCTAACAAATATAAGTTTTAGTGTGTTCTTTTTTTCCATTATCTCTCTAATTTTTAATTATTATTCTTCAGTGCTTAACATTTGCATCATATCTTATTTTTTATAAATAACAAATCAATAAAAATCGAATGTTTCTTAGAAATTTGAAAGTTTTTTTTATTACAATTCACCCTCTACTGTGATTAAAGTCACATGGTCAACAATATTGTATTACTTGAGCATGCGGCTCTTCCATAACTTATTGTTTTTTTTTCTGCTTTTTTTCCTCTATAGGTGTTGGGAGAACTTTGAAGTCTAAGAAGCTCACCCCTCATTTTATTGGTCCTTATTAGATTTCTCAAAGAATATGAGATGTTGCTTATAGGGTGACCCTGCCACCATCTCGGTTATAGAAAACCTTCAACCCCCAAAAACTGTTAGAGAAATACGAAGCTTTTTAGGACACACTGGTTTTTACCGTCGGTTTATTAAAGATTTCTCTAAAATAACAAAACCGTTAACCAACTTATTGATGAAAGACGCGGAATTCGTCTTTGACGAAAAATGTCTGGAGGCGTTCGAATTATTGAAAAACGCCCTAAACTGTATTTGGTTGGTTAGTATTAAGTGTGAGTAGTTCTCAAAATTTAAAGATAATGAACATACATACTAAAATATTTTTCTAAATTCATATATTTTCAAAATATTGTTAAAATTGTCTCTAGACGTTTTCTTGTTGATTAAAAAGCTCAGTCTATTGATTAGGAAGAAAAAATCCACTATCTAATCCAATAAGAAGTTTATCTAATTGATTATAGAGCAGAGTAGCTCAATAATCGATTAAAAAGTTATCGATTCGATTAGGCTTTGAACATGGCAATTTACTTCCTAGTTTTCTAGGTCATAATCGATTATATATGTAGTCTAATCAATTATGAAGTAGATATGACACATAAAATTATATCATTTCTTGGTCAATTTTTTTATTATATAAGGAGGACTTGTGTTCACTTCCAAACATACAATAAATCTAAAATACTATTATTCCTCATACTCTCACTATTTTCTTATAAACTTATTATACACTTTGAATTGGTCAGAGAGAAAAATACTCAGCATGAGTTGTGCTTGTGAAATTGCCATTTAAATCTGCTTCAACTATAATTGTAAGTCAATAGTGTCATTCTATTGTAACTCAAATATAACTATAAAGATTGCAAGCTAACAGATAAAATCATATTGTGAGATTGTTATGGTTTGATCATACGATCAAGCTTTGTTGTTAGTCAAACTCTGAAAGGAAAGTCTTGGACCGAAGTTAGCCTCATTTTTTAAGGCCTAACAAATATAAGTTTTAGTGTGTTCTTTTTTTCCATTATCTCTCTAATTTTTAATTATTATTCTTCCGTGCTTAACATTTGCATCATATCTTATTTTTTATAAATAACAAATCAATAAAAATCGAATGTTTCTTAGAAATTTGAAAGTTTTTTTATTACAATTCACCCTCTACTGTGATTAAAGTCACATGGTCAACAATATTGTATTACTTGAGCATGCGGCTCTTCCATAACTTATTGTTTTTTTTTCTGCTTTTTTTCCTCTATAGGTGTTGGGAGAACTTTGAAGTCTAAGAAGCTCACCCCTCATTTTATTGGTCCTTATTAGATTTCTCAAAGAATATGAGATGTTGCTTATAGGGTGACCCTGCCACCATCTCGGTTATAGAAAACCTTCAACCCCCAAAAACTGTTAGAGAAATACGAAGCTTTTTAGGACACACTGGTTTTTACCGTCGGTTTATTAAAGATTTCTCTAAAATAACAAAACCGTTAACCAACTTATTGATGAAAGACGCGGAATTCGTCTTTGACGAAAAATGTCTGGAGGCGTTCGAATTATTGAAAAACGCCCTAAACTGTATTTGGTTGGTTAGTATTAAGTGTGAGTAGTTCTCAAAATTTTAAGATAATGAACATACATACTAAAATATTTTTCTAAATTCATATATTTTCAAAATATTGTTAAAAATGTCTCTAGACGTTTTCTTGTTGATTAAAAAGCTCAGTCTATTGATTAGGAAGAAAAAATCCACTATCTAATCCAATAAGAAGTTTATCTAATTGATTATAGAGCAGAGTAGCTCAATAATCGATTAAAAAGTTGTCGATTCGATTAGGCTTTGAACATGGCAATTTACTTCCTAGTTTTCTAGGTCATAATCGATTATATATGTAGTCTAATCAATTATGAAGTAGATATGACACATAAAATTATATCATTTCTTGGTCAATTTTTTTATTATATAAGGAGGACTTGTGTTCACTTCCAAACATACAATAAATCTAAAATACTATTATTCCTCATACTCTCACTATTTTCTTATAAACTTATTATACACTTTGAATTGGTCAGAGAGAAAAATACTCAGCATGAGTTGTGCTTGTGAAATTGCCATTTAAATCTGCTTCAACTATAATTGTAAGTCAATAGTGTCATTCTATTGTAACTCAAATATAACTATAAAGATTGCAAGCTAACAGATAAAATCATATTGTGAGATTGTTATGGTTTGATCATACGATCAAGCTTTGTTGTTAGTCAAACTCTGAAAGGAAAGTCCTTGGACCGAAGTTAGCCTCATTTTTTAAGGCCTAACAAATATAAGTTTTAGTGTGTTCTTTTTTTCCATTATCTCTCTAATTTTTAATTATTATTCTTCCGTGCTTAACATTTGCATCATATCTTATTTTTTATAAATAACAAATCAATAAAAATCGAATGTTTCTTAGAAATTTGAAAGTTTTTTTATTACAATTCACCCTCTACTGTGATTAAAGTCACATGGTCAACAATATTGTATTACTTGAGCATGCGTCTCTTCCATAACTTATTGTTTTTTTTCTGCTTTTTTTCCTCTATAGGTGTTGGGAGAACTTTGAAGTCTAAGAAGCTCACCCCTCATTTTATTGGTCCTTATTAGATTTCTCAAAGAATATGAGATGTTGCTTATAGGGTGACCCTGCCACCATCTCGGTTATAGAAAACCTTCAACCCCCAAAAACTGTTAGAGAAATACGAAGCTTTTTAGGACACACTGGTTTTTACCGTCGGTTTATTAAAGATTTCTCTAAAATAACAAAACCGTTAACCAACTTATTGATGAAAGACGCGGAATTCGTCTTTGACGAAAAATGTCTGGAGGCGTTCGAATTATTGAAAAACGCCCTAAACTGTATTTGGTTGGTTAGTATTAAGTGTGAGTAGTTCTCAAAATTTAAAGATAATGAACATACATACTAAAATATTTTTCTAAATTCATATATTTTCAAAATATTGTTAAAATTGTCTCTAGACGTTTTCTTGTTGATTAAAAAGCTCAGTCTATTGATTAGGAAGAAAAAATCCACTATCTAATCCAATAAGAAGTTTATCTAATTGATTATAGAGCAGAGTAGCTCAATAATCGATTAAAAAGTTATCGATTCGATTAGGCTTTGAACATGGCAATTTACTTCCTAGTTTTCTAGGTCATAATCGATTATATATGTAGTCTAATCAATTATGAAGTAGATATGACACATAAAATTATATCATTTCTTGGTCAATTTTTTTATTATATAAGGAGGACTTGTGTTCACTTCCAAACATACAATAAATCTAAAATACTATTATTCCTCATACTCTCACTATTTTCTTATAAACTTATTATACACTTTGAATTGGTCAGAGAGAAAAATACTCAGCATGAGTTGTGCTTGTGAAATTGCCATTTAAATCTGCTTCAACTATAATTGTAAGTCAATAGTGTCATTCTATTGTAACTCATATATAACTATAAAGATTGCAAGCTAACAGATAAAATCATATTGTGAGATTGTTGTGGTTTGATCATGCGATCAAGCTTCGTTGTTAGACAAACTCTGAAAGGAAAGTTCTTGGACCGAAGTTAGCCTCATTTTTTAAGGCCTAACAAATATAAGTTTTAGTGTGTTCTTTTTTTCCATTATCTCTCTAATTTTTAATTATTTATTCTTCCGTGCTTAACATTTGCATCATATCTTATTTTTATAAATAACAAATCAATAAAAATCGAATGTTTCTTAGAAATTTGAAAGTTTTTTTTATTACAATTCACCCTCTACTGTGATTAAAGTCACATGGTCAACAATATTGTATTACTTGAGCATGCGGCTCTTCCATAACTTATTGTTTTTTTTTCTGCTTTTTTTCCTCTATAGGTGTTGGGAGAACTTTGAAGTCTAAGAAGCTCACCCCTCATTTTATTGGTCCTTATTAGATTTCTCAAAGAATATGAGATGTTGCTTATAGGGTGACCCTGCCACCATCTCGGTTATAGAAAACCTTCAACCCCCAAAAACTGTTAGAGAAATACGAAGCTTTTTAGGACACACTGGTTTTTACCGTCGGTTTATTAAAGATTTCTCTAAAATAACAAAACCGTTAACCAACTTATTGATGAAAGACGCGGAATTCGTCTTTGACGAAAAATGTCTGGAGGCGTTCGAATTATTGAAAAACGCCCTAAACTGTATTTGGTTGGTTAGTATTAAGTGTGAGTAGTTCTCAAAATTTTAAGATAATGAACATACATACTAAAATATTTTTCTAAATTCATATATTTTCAAAATATTGTTAAAAATGTCTCTAGACGTTTTCTTGTTGATTAAAAAGCTCAGTCTATTGATTAGGAAGAAAAAATCCACTATCTAATCCAATAAGAAGTTTATCTAATTGATTATAGAGCAGAGTAGCTCAATAATCGATTAAAAAGTTATCGATTCGATTAGGCTTTGAACATGGCAATTTACTTCCTAGTTTTCTAGGTCATAATCGATTATATATGTAGTCTAATCAATTATGAAGTAGATATGACACATAAAATTATATCATTTCTTGGTCAATTTTTTTATTATATAAGGAGGACTTGTGTTTACTTCCAAACATACAATAAATCTAAAATACTATTATTCCTCATACTCTCACTATTTTTTTATAAACTTATTACACTTTGAATTGGTCAGAGAGAAAAATACTCAGCATGAGTTGTGCTTGTGAAATTGCCATTTAAATCTGCTTCAACTATAATTGTAAGTCAATAGTGTCATTCTATTGTAACTCAAATATAACTATAAAGATTGCAAGCTAACAGATAAAATCATATTGTGAGATTGTTATGGTTTGATCATACGATCAAGCTCCGTTGTTAGTCAAACTCTGAAAGGAAAGTTCTTGGACCGAAGTTAGCCTCATTTTTTAAGGCCTAACAAATATAAGTTTTAGTGTGTTCTTTTTTTCCATTATCTCTCTAATTTTTAATTATTATTCTTCAGTGCTTAACATTTGCATCATATCTTATTTTTTATAAATAACAAATCAATAAAAATCGAATGTTTCTTAGAAATTTGAAAGTTTTTTTTATTACAATTCACCCTCTACTGTGATTAAAGTCACATGGTCAACAATATTGTATTACTTGAGCATGCGGCTCTTCCATAACTTATTGTTTTTTTTCTGCTTTTTTTCCTCTATAGGTGTTGGGAGAACTTTGAAGTCTAAGAAGCTCACCCCTCATTTTATTGGTCCTTATTAGATTTCTCAAAGAATATGAGATGTTGCTTATAGGGTGACCCTGCCACCATCTCGGTTATAGAAAACCTTCAACCCCCAAAACTGTTAGAGAAATACGAAGCTTTTTAGGACACACTGGTTTTTACCGTCGGTTTATTAAAGATTTCTCTAAAATAACAAAACCGTTAACCAACTTATTGATGAAAGACGCGGAATTCGTCTTTGACGAAAAATGTCTGGAGGCGTTCGAATTATTGAAAAACGCCCTAAACTGTATTTGGTTGGTTAGTATTAAGTGTGAGTAGTTCTCAAAATTTTAAGATAATGAACATACATACTAAAATATTTTTCTAAATTCATATATTTTCAAAATATTGTTAAAAATGTCTCTAGACGTTTTCTTGTTGATTAAAAAGCTCAGTCTATTGATTAGGAAGAAAAAATCCACTATCTAATCCAATAAGAAGTTTATCTAATTGATTATAGAGCAGAGTAGCTCAATAATCGATTAAAAAGTTATCGATTCGATTAGGCTTTGAACATGGCAATTTACTTCCTAGTTTTCTAGGTCATAATCGATTATATATGTAGTCTAATCAATTATGAAGTAGATATGACACATAAAATTATATCATTTCTTGGTCAATTTTTTTATTATATAAGGAGGACTTGTGTTCACTTCCAAACATACAATAAATCTAAAATACTATTATTCCTCATACTCTCACTATTTTCTTATAAACTTATTATACACTTTGAATTGGTCAGAGAGAAAAATACTCAGCATGAGTTGTGCTTGTGAAATTGCCATTTAAATCTGCTTCAACTATAATTGTAAGTCAATAGTGTCATTCTATTGTAACTCAAATATAACTATAAAGATTGCAAGCTAACAGATAAAATCATATTGTGAGATTGTTATGGTTTGATCATACGATCAAGCTTTGTTGTTAGTCAAACTCTGAAAGGAAAGTTCTTGGACCGAAGTTAGCCTCATTTTTTAAGGCCTAACAAATATAAGTTTTAGTGTGTTCTTTTTTTCCATTATCTCTCTAATTTTTAATTATTATTCTTCCGTGCTTAACATTTGCATCATATCTTATTTTTTATAAATAACAAATCAATAAAAATCGAATGTTTCTTAGAAATTTGAAAGTTTTTTTATTACAATTCACCCTCTACTGTGATTAAAGTCACATGGTCAACAATATTGTATTACTTGAGCATGCGGCTCTTCCATAACTTATTGTTTTTTTTTCTGCTTTTTTTCCTCTATAGGTGTTGGGAGAACTTTGAAGTCTAAGAAGCTCACCCCTCATTTTATTGGTCCTTATTAGATTTCTCAAAGAATATGAGATGTTGCTTATAGGGTGACCCTGCCACCATCTCGGTTATAGAAAACCTTCAACCCCCAAAAACTGTTAGAGAAATACGAAGCTTTTTAGGACACACTGGTTTTTACCGTCGGTTTATTAAAGATTTCTCTAAAATAACAAAACCGTTAACCAACTTATTGATGAAAGACGCGGAATTCGTCTTTGACGAAAAATGTCTGGAGGCGTTCGAATTATTGAAAAACGCCCTAAACTGTATTTGGTTGGTTAGTATTAAGTGTGAGTAGTTCTCAAAATTTTAAGATAATGAACATACATACTAAAATATTTTTCTAAATTCATATATTTTCAAAATATTGTTAAAAATGTCTCTAGACGTTTTCTTGTTGATTAAAAAGCTCAGTCTATTGATTAGGAAGAAAAAATCCACTATCTAATCCAATAAGAAGTTTATCTAATTGATTATAGAGCAGAGTAGCTCAATAATCGATTAAAAAGTTATCGATTCGATTAGGCTTTGAACATGGCAATTTACTTCCTAGTTTTCTAGGTCATAATCGATTATATATGTAGTCTAATCAATTATGAAGTAGATATGACACATAAAATTATATCATTTCTTGGTCAATTTTTTTATTATATAAGGAGGACTTGTGTTCATTTCCAAACATACAATAAATCTAAAATACTATTATTCCTCATACTCTCACTATTTTCTTATAAACTTATTATACACTTTGAATTGGTCAGAGAGAAAAATACTCAGCATGAGTTGTGCTTGTGAAATTGCCATTTAAATCTGCTTCAACTATAATTGTAAGTCAATAGTGTCATTCTATTGTAACTCAAATATAACTATAAAGATTGCAAGCTAACAGATAAAATCATATTGTGAGATTGTTATGGTTTGATCATACGATCAAGCTTTGTTGTTAGTCAAACTCTGAAAGGAAAGTCCTTGGACCGAAGTTAGCCTCATTTTTTAAGGCCTAACAAATATAAGTTTTAGTGTGTTCTTTTTTTCCATTATCTCTCTAATTTTTAATTATTATTCTTCCGTGCTTAACATTTGCATCATATCTTATTTTTTATAAATAACAAATCAATAAAAATCGAATGTTTCTTAGAAATTTGAAAGTTTTTTTATTACAATTCACCCTCTACTGTGATTAAAGTCACATGGTCAACAATATTGTATTACTTGAGCATGGCTCTTCCATAACTTATTGTTTTTTTTCTGCTTTTTTTCCTCTATAGGTGTTGGGAGAACTTTGAAGTCTAAGAAGCTCACCCCTCATTTTATTGGTCCTTATTAGATTTCTCAAAGAATATGAGATGTTGCTTATAGGGTGACCCTGCCACCATCTCGGTTATAGAAAACCTTCAACCCCCAAAACTGTTAGAGAAATACGAAGCTTTTTAGGACACACTGGTTTTTACCGTCGGTTTATTAAAGATTTCTCTAAAATAACAAAACCGTTAACCAACTTATTGATGAAAGACGCGGAATTCGTCTTTGACGAAAAATGTCTGGAGGCGTTCGAATTATTGAAAAACGCCCTAAACTGTATTTGGTTGGTTAGTATTAAGTGTGAGTAGTTCTCAAAATTTAAAGATAATGAACATACATACTAAAATATTTTTCTAAATTCATATATTTTCAAAATATTGTTAAAATTGTCTCTAGACGTTTTCTTGTTGATTAAAAAGCTCAGTCTATTGATTAGGAAGAAAAAATCCACTATCTAATCCAATAAGAAGTTTATCTAATTGATTATAGAGCAGAGTAGCTCAATAATCGATTAAAAAGTTATCGATTCGATTAGGCTTTGAACATGGCAATTTACTTCCTAGTTTTCTAGGTCATAATCGATTATATATGTAGTCTAATCAATTATGAAGTAGATATGACACATAAAATTATATCATTTCTTGGTCAATTTTTTTATTATATAAGGAGGACTTGTGTTCATTTCCAAACATACAATAAATCTAAAATACTATTATTCCTCATACTCTCACTATTTTCTTATAAACTTATTATACACTTTGAATTGGTCAGAGAGAAAAATACTCAGCATGAGTTGTGCTTGTGAAATTGCCATTTAAATCTGCTTCAACTATAATTGTAAGTCAATAGTGTCATTCTATTGTAACTCAAATATAACTATAAAGATTGCAAGCTAACAGATAAAATCATATTGTGAGATTGTTATGGTTTGATCATACGATCAAGCTTTGTTGTTAGTCAAACTCTGAAAGGAAAGTCTTGGACCGAAGTTAGCCTCATTTTTTAAGGCCTAACAAATATAAGTTTTAGTGTGTTCTTTTTTTCCATTATCTCTCTAATTTTTAATTATTATTCTTCCATGCTTAACATTTGCATCATATCTTATTTTTTATAAATAACAAATCAATAAAAATCGAATGTTTCTTAGAAATTTGAAAGTTTTTTTATTACAATTCACCCTCTACTGTGATTAAAGTCACATGGTCAACAATATTGTATTACTTGAGCATGCGGCTCTTCCATAACTTATTGTTTTTTTCTGCTTTTTTTCCTCTATAGGTGTTGGGAGAACTTTGAAGTCTAAGAAGCTCACCCCTCATTTTATTGGTCCTTATTAGATTTCTCAAAGAATATGAGATGTTGCTTATAGGGTGACCCTGCCACCATCTCGGTTATAGAAAACCTTCAACCCCCAAAACTGTTAGAGAAATACGAAGCTTTTTAGGACACACTGGTTTTTACCGTCGGTTTATTAAAGATTTCTCTAAAATAACAAAACCGTTAACCAACTTATTGATGAAAGACGCGGAATTCGTCTTTGACGAAAAAAGTCTGGAGGCGTTCGAATTATTGAAAAACGCCCTAAACTGTATTTGGTTGGTTAGTATTAAGTGTGAGTAGTTCTCAAAATTTTAAGATAATGAACATACATACTAAAATATTTTTCTAAATTCATATATTTTCAAAATATTGTTAAAAATGTCTCTAGACGTTTTCTTGTTGATTAAAAAGCTCAGTCTATTCATTAGGAAGAAAAAAATCCACTATCTAATCCAATAAGAAGTTTATCTAATTGTTTATAGAGCAGAGTAGCTCAATAATCGATTAAAAAGTTGTCGATTCGATTAGGCTTTGAACATGGCGATTTACTTCCTAGTTTTCTAGGTCATAATCGATTATATATGTTGTCTAATCAATTATGAAGTAGATATGACACATAAAATTATATCCTTTCTTGGTCAATTTTTTTATTATATAAGGAGGACTTGTGTTCACTTCCAAACATACAATAAATCTAAAATACTATTATTCCTCATACTCTCACTATTTTTTTATAAACTTATTATACACTTTGAATTGGTCTGAGAGAAAAATACTCAGCATGAGTTGTGCTTGTGAAATTGCCATTTAAATCTGCTTCAACTATAATTGTAAGTCAATAGTGTCATTCTATTGTAACTCAAATATAACTATAAAGATTGCAAGCTAACAGATAAAATCATATTGTGAGATTGTTGTGGTTTGATCATACGATCATGCTCAGTTGTTAGTCAAACTCTGAAAGGAAAGTTCTTGGACCGAAGTTATCCTCATTTTTTAAGGCCTAACAAATATAAGTTTTAGTGTGCTCTTTTTTTCCATTATCTCTCTAATTTTTAATTATTTATTCTTCCGTGCTTAACATTTGCATCATATCTTATTTTTTATAAATAACAAATCAATAAAAATCGAATGTTTCTTAGAAATTTGAAAGTTTTTTTTATTACAATTCACCCTCTACCGTGATTAAAGTCACATGGTCAACAATATTGTATTACTTGAGCATGCGGCTCTTCCATAACTTATTGTTTTTTTTTTCTGCTTTTTTTCCTCTATAGGTGTTGGGAGAACTTTGAAGTCTAAGAAGCTCACCCCTCATTTTATTGGTCCTTATTAGATTTCTCAAAGAATATGAGATGTTGCTTATAGGGTGACCCTGCCACCATCTCGGTTATAGAAAACCTTCAACCCCCAAAATCTGTTAGAGAAATACGAAGCTTTTTAGGACACACTGGTTTTTACCGTCGGTTTATTAAAGATTTCTCTAAAATAACAAAACCGTTAACCAACTTATTGATGAAAGACGCGGAATTCGTCTTTGACGAAAAATGTCTGGAGGCGTTCGAATTATTGAAAAACGCCCTAAACTGTATTTGGTTGGTTAGTATTAAGTGTGAGTAGTTCTCAAAATTTTAAGATAATGAACATACATACTAAAATATTTTTCTAAATTCATTATTTTAGAAAAAAATCCACTATCTAATCCAATAAGAAGTTTATCTAATTGATTATAGAGCAGAGTAGCTCAATAATCGATTAAAAAGTTTCGATTCGATTAGGCTTTGAACATGGCAATTTACTTCCTAGTTTTCTAGGTCATAATCGATTATATATGTAGTCTAATCAATTATGAAGTAGATATGACACATAAAATTATATCATTTCTTGGTCAATTTTTTTATTATATAGGAGGACTTGTGTTCACTTCCAAACATACAATAAATCTAAAATACTATTATTCCACATACTCTCACTATTTTCTTATAAACTTATTATACACTTTGAATTGGTCAGAGAGAAAAATACTCAGCATGAGTTGTGCTTGTGAAATTGCCATTTAAATCTGCTTCAACTATAATTGTAAGTCAATAGTGTCATTCTATTGTAACTCAAATATAACTATAAAGATTGCAAGCTAACAGATAAAATCATATTGTGAGATTGTTATGGTTTGATCATACGATCAAGCTTTGTTGTTAGTCAAACTCTGAAAGTTAATTATTATTCTTCCGTGCTTAACATTTTCATCATATCTTATTTTTTATAAATAACAAATCAATAAAAATCGAATGTTTCTTAGAAATTTGAAAGTTTTTTTATTACAATTCACCCTCTACTGTGATTAAAGTCACATGGTCAACAATATTGTATTACTTGAGCATGCGGCTCTTCCATAACTTATTGTTTTTTCTGCTTTTTTTCCTCTATAGGTGTTGGGAGAACTTTGAAGTCTAAGAAGCTCACCCCTCATTTTATTGGTCCTTATTAGATTTCTCAAAGAATATGAGATGTTGCTTATAGGGTGACCCTGCCACCATCTCGGTATAGAAAACCTTCAACCCCCAAAAACTGTTAGAGAAATACGAAGCTTTTTAGGACACACTGGTTTTACCGTCGGTTTATTAAAGATTTCTCTAAAATAACAAAACCGTTAACCAACTTATTGATGAAAGACGCGGAATTCGTCTTTGACGAAAAATGTCTGGAGGCGTTCGAATTATTGAAAAACGCCCTAAACTGTATTTGGTTGGTTAGTATTAAGTGTGAGTAGTTCTCAAAATTTTAAGATAATGAACATACATACTAAAATATTTTTCTAAATTCATATATTTTCAAATATTGTTAAAAATGTCTCTAGACGTTTTCTTGTTGATTAAAAAGCTCAGTCTATTGATTAGGAAGAAAAAATCCACTATCTAATCCAATAAGAAGTTTATCTAATTGATTATAGAGCAGAGTAGCTCAATAATCGATTAAAAAGTTATCGATTCGATTAGGCTTTGAACATGGCAATTACTTCCTAGTTTTCTAGGTCATAATCGATTATATATGTAGTCTAATCAATTATGAAGTAGATATGACACATAAAATTATATCATTTCTTGGTCATTTTTTTTATTATATAAGGAGGACTTGTGTTCATTTCCAAACATACAATAAATCTAAAATACTATTATTCCTCATACTCTCACTATTTTCTTATAAACTTATTATACACTTTGAATTGGTCAGAGAGAAAAATACTCAGCATGAGTTGTGCTTGTGAAATTGCCATTTAAATCTGCTTCAACTATAATTGTAAGTCAATAGTGTCATTCTATTGTAACTCAAATATAACTATAAAGATTGCAAGCTAACAGATAAAATCATATTGTGAGATTGTTATGGTTTGATCATACGATCAAGCTTTGTTGTTAGTCAAACTCTGAAAGGAAAGTCCTTGGACCGAAGTTAGCCTCATTTTTTAAGGCCTAACAAATATAAGTTTTAGTGTGTTTTTTTTCCATTATCTCTCTAATTTTTAATTATTTATTCTTCCGTGCTTAACATTTGCATCATATCTTATTTTTTAAATAACAAATCAATAAAAATCGAATGTTTCTTAGAAATTTGAAAGTTTTTATTACAATTCACCCTCTACTGTGATTAAAGTCACATGGTCAACAATATTGTATTACTTGAGCATGCGGCTCTTCCATAACTTATTGTTTTTTTTCTGCTTTTTTTTCTCTATAGGTGTTGGGAGAACTTTGAAGTCTAAGAAGCTCACCCCTCATTTTATTGGTCCTTATTAGATTTCTCAAAGAATATGAGATGTTGCTTATAGGGTGACCCTGCCACCATCTCGGTTATAGAAAACCTTAACCCCCAAAAACTGTTAGAGAAATACGAAGCTTTTTAGGACACACTGGTTTTTACCGTCGGTTTATTAAAGATTTCTCTAAAATAACAAACCGTTAACCAACTTATTGATGAAAGACGCGGAATTCGTCTTTGACGAAAAATGTCTGGAGGCGTTCGAATTATTGAAAAACGCCCTAAACTGTATTGGTTGGTTAGTATTAAGTGTGAGTAGTTCTCAAAATTTAAGATAATGAACATACATACTAAAATATTTTTCTAAATTCATATATTTTCAAAATATTGTTAAAAATGTCTCTAGACGTTTTCTTGTTGATTAAAAAGCTCAGTCTATTGATTAGGAAGAAAAAATCCACTATCTAATCCAATAAGAAGTTTATCTAATTGATTATAGAGCAGAGTAGCTCAATAATCGATTAAAAAGTTATCGATTCGATTAGGCTTTGAACATGGCAATTTACTTCCTAGTTTTCTAGGTCATAATCGATTATATATGTAGTCTAATCAATTATGAAGTAGATATGACATAAAATTATATCATTTCTTGGTCAATTTTTTATTATATAAGGAGGACTTGTGTTCATTTCCAAACATACAATAAATCTAAAATACTATTATTCCTCATACTCTCACTATTTTCTTATAAACTTATTATACACTTTGAATTGGTCAGAGAGAAAAATACTCAGCATGAGTTGTGCTTGTGAAATTGCCATTTAAATCTGCTTCAACTATAATTGTAAGTCAATAGTGTCATTCTATTGTAACTCAAATATAACTATAAAGATTGCAAGCTAACAGATAAAATCATATTGTGAGATTGTTATGGTTTGATCATACGATCAAGCTTTGTTGTTAGTCAAACTCTGAAAGGAAAGTTCTTGGACCGAAGTTAGCCTCATTTTTTAAGGCCTAACAATATAAGTTTTAGTGTGTTCTTTTTTTCCATTATCTCTCTAATTTTTAATTATTTATTCTTCGTGCTTAACATTTGCATCATATCTTATTTTTTATAAATAACAAATCAAAAAAATCGAATGTTTCTTAGAAATTTGAAAGTTTTTTTTATTACAATTCACCCTCTACTGTGATTAAAGTCACATGGTCAACAATATTGTATTACTTGAGCATGCGGCTCTTCCATAACTTATTGTTTTTTTTCTGCTTTTTTCCTCTATAGGTGTTGGGAGAACTTTGAAGTCTAAGAAGCTCACCCCTCATTTTATTGGTCCTTATTAGATTTCTCAAAGAATATGAGATGTTGCTTATAGGGTGACCCTGCCACCATCTCGGTTATAGAAAACCTTCAACCCCAAAAACTGTTAGAGAAATACGAAGCTTTTTAGGACACACTGGTTTTACCGTCGGTTATTAAAGATTTCTCTAAAATAACAAAACGTTAACCAACTTATTGATGAAAGACGCGGAATTCGTCTTTGACGAAAAAATGTCTGGAGGCGTTCGAATTATTGAAAAACGCCCTAAACTGTATTTGGTTGGTTAGTATTAAGTGTGAGTAGTTCTCAAAATTTTAAGATAATGAACATACATACTAAAATATTTTTCTAAATTCATATATTTTCAAAATATTGTTAAAAATGTCTCTAGACGTTTTCTTGTTGATTAAAAAGCTCAGTCTATTGATTAGGAGAAAAAAATCCACTATCTAATCCAATAAGAAGTTTATCATAATTGATTATAGAGCGAGTAGCTCATAATCGATTAAAAAGTTATCGATTCGATTAGGCTTTGAACATGGCAATTTACTTCTAGTTTTCTAGGTCATAATCGATTATATATGTAGTCTAATCAATTATGAAGTAGATATGACACATAAAATTATATCATTTCTTGGTCAATTTTTTATTATATAGGAGGACTTGTGTTCACTTCCAAACATACAATAAATCTAAAAATATTATTCCTCATACTCTCACTATTTTTTATAAACTTATTATACACTTTGAATTGGTCTGAGAGAAAAATACTCAGCATGAGTTGTGCTTGTGAAATTGCCATTTAAATCTGCTTCAACTATAATTGTAAGTCAATAGTGTCATTCTATTGTAACTCATATATAACTATAAAGATTGCAAGCTAACAGATAAAATCATATTGTGAGATTGTTATGGTTTGATCATACGATCAAGTTGTTGTTAGTCAAACTCTGAAAGGAAAGTTCTTGGACCGAAGTTAGCCTCATTTTTAAGGCCTAACAAATATAAGTTTT
>NW_026112967.1:0-50253 GCF_024323335.1 Lathyrus oleraceus
CATGATATAATATGATTCTGTGATAATATCTGATGTTAATGATGGTATGCATAATGCTGTGAATTATCTGTTATGTATGCAATGTGAATGGACTGTTTATGGCTTAGAGTGTGAGCATATGTCCATTGTGGATTGTTTTGATGTTGCATGCTAGGTGATTTAGCGTGCATAGTATGGCCTTTATGGTGGTGCTAATTCCCATGGTGAGGAATTAGTGAGTGAGTTATGTGGGGATTGTTGTTGATGTTTGCATGCTAGGTGATTTAGCGTGCATAGCATAGCCCTTGGGTGGTAGCTAATTCCCATGGTGAGGAATTAGTGAGTGAGTCACTAGGTCTCAAATGAGTGGGACTAGTGAGCTTGGTAGCCGTATCTGGTTTGATCGGTGAGGTTGAACTATGTGTTCACGAATAGTCGGTACCGCATGCATGGAGTCTCATTGCATAATGTATGTATGGCGTATAATACGAATGGATGTATTCCAATATTATACGTGTGTTTTGTGTTGGGTTGAGTATGATTATGATTTTGAGTTGATGTTGCCGTTGCTGAATGTGTGATCTGAATTGGGTGATGAAATGTGTTAATTTACTTAGCATTACATGATATTTTATAATGCTTATTATATCGATTGAGGAACTCACCCTTACAACTATGTTTCAGGTAACGAGCAGTGATTGAGTAGAGGCTAGTGCTTGAAGTCTAGTGTAGTTCCTTAGTGGGTCATGCTCTGGTATATGTAACATCGGGACGGGATGTTTTACCTTGTTTTCATTTGGTTGTTGAATAATTTTACATGTAATGTGTTACATGGTTTGCATGATTGATTAGATCTCTATCCGCTGCGAATTGTGCAATGTTTTATTTTGATTAATACATGAGCATGACAAGTTATTATGGTGAATGGTGTGAAGTGTCAAGTGTGACACCCTTAAATTGCATATCTACTCTGATTTATATTTTGTTGAATTAATTAATTATTGGGGTATTTTAGAAGGGTGTTACAGATATCGTACATCTATCCACACTTCAACAAGGGCAACCCCTTTCTCCCTTGTATATGGCATGGAGGCCGTACTCCCAGTAGAGGTGGAGATCCCATCAATGAGAGTCTTGATGGAAGCCAAGTTGACTGAGGCTGAATGGGTTCAAAATTGTTACGACCAGTTGAACTTAATTGAAGAGAAGAGATTAACTGCCATGTGTCATGGTCAGTTATATCAGTAAAGGATGAAGAAAGCCTTTGATAAGAAGGTCAAGCCTCGTGTGTTCCGAGAAGGTGACCTTGTTCTCAAGAAAGTCTTGTCTTTCGCGCCCGATTCTAGGGGCAAGTGGACTCCAAACTATGAAGGTCCATATGTTGTTAAGAGAGCCTTTTCAGGTGGTGCTTTGATACTTACAACTATGGATGGGGAGAATTTCACTCATCCTGTGAATTCAGATGTAGTCAAGAAATACTTCGCCTAAAATAAAAATAGAATAGCTCGCTAAGTTGAAAACCCGAAAGGGCAGCTTAGGAAAAAATGAGCATCTCGGTGGATTGAAAACCCGAAAAGGTGATCCAAGCAAAATTAGAGACATAAAAAAATATATATCCCGCTAGATTGAATATCTCACCCTGGGGCAATCTAGGAAAAAATTATGGATTTGGCAAGTAACTGCATCCTGACAAGACTTTGTTCTACAACCGTTGACTGGCAAAGAATTTCACTCAGTCATTGTCAGCTTCAAATACATCGGATTCAGAGTTGATGGAGAAATGGTCATTATGTTCAATGTATCCCTTTTCCAATATATATCACCAATTTCAAATTTGTAAAGATCCATGGAATCTTGCCATTGGCAGACTACCATTCCATCAAATAAATTTGAGCCTTTATCCAATTTTTCGCACTTTTATTTGTTTCTGTTTAACAAATATTTGCATGTTTTAATTGATAAAATATCATTGTTTTAAATAAACAAAAATTTTATATTTTTGTTTTTAAACAAAGTGAATATTCACAATGATAGAAAGGATAATTGGGACGTCTTCAGTGCTCTCCCAAGGATAGTATGATCACCAAAAGGGTAAGACATTTGTTCATATTCCCAGCATACCTGTATCCTCTTTAGTATCTTTCAGGTTGTCTCCTCCGCGAGCGTAGAAGAAGGGTAAGCATCACCTATTTCCCTAGAGAGTCTGGAGTTTTGGTCCTGATTTGTTTAGAGAAGTGTATTTCTAACTTCACCAGATTCCCTGAGAGAGTTTGGAGTTTGGCCTTAATCTTCTAACTCCTCAGTAAGGCTGGATTTAGCATTTGTGTTATCAATTATATGGTTGTCATCCCTGGGTTGGATAGACCTAAAATCCCTTATAAATTGATAAATTGATATGCTATCTTTTCAAGAAAGATGGCCTTCCCTCATTGGACTTCTCCCGCAGGGTGAGCAGGAAATACCCGGCGTGAGTGGAATTCTCAATAATTTGGTTTGTAGCTTATCCCCAGTGGACTCGCCTACATTATTCTCCAGCAGGATGGGCTTTGATCATCCTCAGCATCGGATTTTATTCCCTGCAGATATCAGTGTTTCCTGGTTTCTGTTTCCCCCGTCAGATTGGGAGTCTCCCCGGTGGGCCTGGTTTTCTCTTTCGAGATGTAGTGTCAGATGTTTGTCCATTAATTCCTGGACTTGTTTGTGTTAGATATGTCTGTTTGTCAGCATTCATCATACATAAATCACGCATACACATGCATAATTATAACATTCAGATATTCATGTTGCATTTTTTGCCATATATCTTTGTTTGTTGTCTCCTGCTATTTGGTGATACATATCTCGCCAAGCAGATGTTTGTGTCTGATCTCCCCATATAGAGTCAACCCCATAGCCAGAAAGCGTTTACCCTTTCTTCCATATTCCCCACTGAGTTATGTCCTCGTGGATGATTATTATTTCAGTTTCCTCCCTAAATATGTATTGGGATGGAATTACTCCCCCTGAGTTATATCCTCATTGGGGTTGAGTCTTGTTTCTTTGTGTCTCTCCAGTTTATTCCTAGATTGACTACTCTTGTTATTTCCCTTTGCAGCCTCCCCATAATTTAGATGAATGATTGCTCAGTAACCAGTAATTGTCCATCTTTTCCCCGACGGAGTTTTGTGGCCTTCTACCCAGTAACCGGTAGGTGTAAGTCCTATTTCTATGGGTTTCTACCCTCATACCGGTAGTTGTAAACCCCATTTTTATCCCCTTGCAGATTTAACCCTTGATTTTGTTCATCCTAACCGATGACAGTCACTCTCTTTTCCGTGGTTTTCTACCCGGTAACAGGTAGATGTAATCCCCCTCTTTGTTGGTTATCTTTATCCAATATTCGGTATCGATATTCCTTCACCTTTTGAGTATACCATCCAGTAACCGATGGTATATCTCCTGGATCATTCCTTTTTCCAATGTATCCCCAGCGAGTTATCTTTCATTTACCCTTTCTTGGTAAGGATCGCTTCTCCCCATGGTTGGTCATCATTTTGTACCCAGTAGCCGGTATCCCGATGTCCTTTCTTTTCGGTCGATTTATCCTTTATTAACCCAATATTCGGTTGTGGATAATCTTCCATGCGAGTATGTTATCTATGTTCTGACGGTAATAAATAATATATCTCATGCGCTCTTCAGTCGAAGTCTTTTTCTTCCCCAGTCGAGTAAGATTCGTATTTCCTTATGGAATCGGATGCCCATCCTGTAATTGAGTTTGCTTTTTTCAGCCCTCCTTTCGGATGATGAGTGTTTTGGAAATATTCCCCAATTCACACCTTGGTTGGTCACCTATTATATGCCCAGTAACCGGTATCCCTGGTGTTCCTTCCCTTCTGCTCCCAATTATGACTTTTGTCCCCTGTGGAGTCAGACTTTTCTGAGTTGAAATATACCTTTTCGGGTCTTCCTCAAATGTTTTGGATAATTGATATCTCTCACCCTTATACCGGTCTTAGATATTCATTCTCCTCGAGCGTGTTGTTCTCTCACCCTTATACCGGTGTTTTGATCACATATCTCCTTGAGCTTATTACCCAGTAGCTGGTAATACCTCAGTGTGTTGTTTCCTCGGCTGAGTCCTCTTTGGACATTCCCCATCGGGGTCCCTTAGTGGATTTTCCCAGCCTGAGTCCGGATTTTTATCAGAAGTATCCTTTGTGGATAGTTTTGCTGTATTGGCATATTCCCCAATACATGCATCTTTGCGTCAGCTCGAGTCTTTCCATTGATTTATTTGCATGGAATTCCTTCGTGTCTCTCAGCAAGTGTTAAGTCGTGACCTGCTCATGCATTTTATCCCTTTATTCCCCAGTAAAATCCCTAGAGTCTCTGTCCCATTTATGAGTGTATTACTCCTATGGATTTTCAGTTTCTCCTGGTTTCTTTTTCCTTTGTGGACACATATCCCCACAGAGTGCTACCTTTTGCATACATACATTTGCATCATGAGGTCTCTTAGGGACCAAAATTCGACTCTTTATTAATTATTTAAGCCCATTCTACCTCGTCGAGACGAAGATTTTAACCTTCATATCTCCGGCTTGAATGAACTTAAATAGGGGCATCTGTAAGACCCCAATTTTGACCCTAAGATCCCTCATGGCATCATAACATTGCATTTGCATCTTGCCGCAAGGATCATAGCATCTTGGCTCTTAACCTTTGGGTGGGAACACTTGTGAGTTGGTTTGAGATCACCAAGCATGCTTGAATTGTATATTATTGCTTTTCTTACTTTGATTACTAACCAAAAACAAAAAAATATGTCACTAACATCTTTTGTTTTGTAGCTTGAGCAATCACAAGATCCAAGACTCCTAGGAGACCCTATGCTCATTGATATGGCCAGGTGAAGATGAAGGCAAGCATGAAAATGGTTCACAAAGCCCTCATCCATCAAATATGCCTCCCTAGTATGTCAATTCATCATTTTGATCAAAGCAAACCAAAGGGCTTGAGGATTTTCTCCCAAGGAAACCCTAATTCATATGTGCATCAACCGTGCCTTGCTCATGAAGCAACCTCAACCCATGATCAAATATAATCAAGGGAAGTTCTTTAATTCATCATTTCATGCATATTTAAGCTTATTTGAGTGTCCTCAATCATCAATTCATCAATATTTGAGGTATGGACTTGAGAAGTTGATCAGTCAATTCATCTGACTATTTTGAAGTACACTGAGACCTAACTTTTAATGTGTTTGTCAAATGGAGATGACTCCAAGAGAAACAATGTTCTTAATAACCATATGAACAACTTTCATGTTCATTAAAAATTGATTTGAAGCTTGGAAGGTCATCATCCATTTCAAAACATTATAGGTCATTTTGACTAAAACCCTAATTTTGGGTCAACTTCCCAAGAACATAACTCATTCATTTTGCATGATTTTTAGGTGGGATAAAATTCATTGGAAAGCTTAAGATGTCCACTTTATTTGTTATGTTGGACAATATATCATAATCCTAAAATAAGTACATGTGATAATGCAAAACATTATAGGTCACTTTGGACCAAAGGCATTGAAATGTGAAAAAGTCCAACTTCAAGTGCCCATAACTTTCTCATCAAAAATCCAAATGATGCACAATTTGAGTCCAAATTTATTTCCTTGAAAAGATATACAACTTTTATGTTGAAGGTGTTTCCAGTTGGATCTTGCATCATTGAAACAGAAGGGATTGAAGTTGATCATTTTTGGAAATTTTCACATGCACATGTTTTGCACCTTGCACTTCATGATCAATTTTCATCAATTTCCCAATTCCAAATGAAGTTTTGTTCAACATAACAATTGATCTTCATGTTAAGAGATTTCCAACCATTACCCATAAGGCTATGTTTTATTTTTGGAAATATCATTTTCGAAGAGGAGAAAGTTTTAGTGCATTTTTGGAAACAAGTTGAAAACACATTCCACAAGCTCATGACATCATTTTTGCATGTCCATTCCTACTCAATGTGATACCAGGATTCATTTGCAATGAGAATTGGGCCCTCCATGCGCCTGTACAGGCCCATGCATGGATGCCCTCTTCATCCATGAACACACTTTGTTCATGCATTTGCCTTGCCAATTGCTATAAATAGGATTGCTAGGCTTCACAATGGAGCAACCCGAAGGCACCTGTTATGCTGCAAGAATCCCTCCATAGCCTCACTTAAAGGAACTCTCTCTTTCTTTTCAAATTTTCATATCTGAATTTCAACTTCACTGGTTAATTTTCAGACTCATAGTTCCTTGACCTTGCTTCATCTTCATCCTGAGATCATACTGCAAGCAATAGCTAAGAGAATTCGTGTCTTTCAAATCTACATTTCAGAGGTGGATGCTCAAAGTTTTCCTCTTCGAAACTCCTTGATTATTGTTATTTTCTTGCATTTATTAGGTTGGTTGAAGTCCTCTCATCAGAGGCAATTGATTTGTACTTTGAATTTTGAAAAACCATTAAGTTTCAGTTGAACATCATAATTTTCAACCTCTGATTTCTTTTACCATGGAAGTCTAGAGCGAAAATAGATGGCACAGGGGTGATGTACATCACCCCAACTTTCCATTGCTGTATAGATTGTGGCATTTGGTTCAGGTTGCCATGTCTGCAACTCTCACCGGAACTGAAGGTCTCGCTGGAGAAGACGGTGGTGTACACCACCGTCCGTTTACTAGATTAAGCCATGGCCGTTGGATCTCGTTTCCAGATCTAATCTGGATCCTTCTTTCTTATGACTTTTTTAATGGCTACATGTTGCTCAGTTGACTAGCGTGTTTGGTAGGCGAACGCTCATGGACCGTTTGATGCGCCAGCTCAATTAATGAGCCTGATCCAATGCCTCACGTTTTTTCCCATTTTTATTTTCTGAATTTTGTTTTCATTTTATTTCTTTTATTCCATTTCATTTCAAAAAATCATATCTCATTCATTATTAGTCCAAGAAATGTGAGACCAATTGCATTATTTCGCTTTTAATTTCTAGTTTCTAAAATGATTTTTAATATTTTTTATTTTATAATTTGATATTTTTTATGAATTTTCTCTTTTCTGGTTATTTTTAATTCATTTTAAATAGTTTTCAATATTCAAAAAATGCCAAAATATTTTCTTAACCTCTTTGAATGATGATGGATCTATGAAAAATATTCTCATCAATTTATTAATTAATTTGAGATTTATTTGAGATTTTAGTTCAATTAGGTTATTTTTTATGCATTTTTAATTGATTAAAAATAGTTTCTGGTTTCTAAAAATGCTGAAATTTTTTGTCAAACTTTGTTTGACCTTGTTGAACTTAGGATGATCCATTTGGACTTTTCAAAGTTGATTTGAAATGGATTGAAAGTTTGACCTTTAATTGTTTATTTTAATTTCCAAAAAATGCCAAAAATATTTTATTTGTTTCTTGACTTCTAAAGTTCATTTTACTTCTGTTTACTAGTCTTTGACCTTGATCCCATTTGTCTTTGGTCAATGCAGTTTACTGTACATTCTTATCCAGCTTCTTCTTCATCTTTTTCTTTTTTGATCAATGAGTTAAAGATTGGTGTTTGCCTTGATGTATGAGAGGTTTAACCTTCCTTGATTCAAATCTAATACATCATGATCATAGATCAAGTGAATGGCTTTGCATTATGGATAAGTTGCTTCTTAATCAAGCAAAAAACCTAAATCGATACAAGATCATTTCTCATTTTTCTTTTGGCATGGTAAGTTGTAGGAGCTTGGTTCACTAATCAAGGTCTCTAACTTGTGTTTGTTGCCTATATTTTTATTGACCGGCCTCAGGTAGGTGTGACTACTACATTAGTCCACTTACGATTGCTTAACATAACGCTAAATCTCCTTATGGCACACTAACACTAACCATTGACTATTAACATTTAATTCTTGCACTTTACACTTATGCAATTTATTATTCTTGTACATATTATTCATTTGCTTTTGCCCTTTGCTCATTTGAGCACATTTTTATGTTAATGCAATTTGCCTTTTGCTCACTTAAGCACATAATTGTGTATATACTATTGTGCTTGTGTTTTGTTTTGATTGTTGTGACCCAATTGCAAATGGACAAAAGGACTTAGACTTTAGGACATTCCCTATGCAAAAATGGAGTCAAAGAGCAACTAGACCTCATGCCTTTAGAGTGCTATAAAAGTCAAAGAGCAACTAGGCCTCCTGCCTTCAGAATGCTTAATGTTGAAGAGGAATTGAAAGGACTTATTCTCTAAACTCCCTTTTGTCCATTCTTTGTTTCCATTATAGAACTTTTTGATGTGTGTGTTCTTGTGCTAGGGATTCCAACTTGAGCCTAAGTGAAGAACCATTGTCATGAGCTTCTAAAGTGAGAGATATAAGAGCCATTGGAGGATTCCTAAGAGCTTGCTTGATTGATTGATTGCTTGAGTATTTTCTTATTTGCTTGCTTATTCCAATGGATGGGAGCTACTTGGATCATCACTATGATCTCAAGAAGGGAACTCCATTTGTGGTCTTATTTCTTATCCTTCATCTCTTGTATGATTAGGACTTAGCCATTCTTCTTCTTCCCTCTACCATAACCCAAGCCAAAACTTTTGTACAAACATTAACATTTCTTTTCAACATTAGAAACCTAAGCATTATGCTTTTGATTTTCAAAATTTCTTTTCATAACACTTATTTTGAATTGAATCTTTAAGCCAACTTTGACCATATTTTGTAAATACTTTTCATTGGTAAATATAACTCATTCAAATGTTTTGTGGTTTCAATGGCCACTTTCTTATCAAACACTTTTCATAACCATTAGTTATTAGGTTTGAGTTATCCTTGAGGTTGATATAATACTCACCTATATCCTTAGTGATGGACAATGAGTCTTCCATGCTTGTTATAGGGTTAACCCCTCACTAGCATGTTGAAGCTATCCTCACATGGTGGATTTGTGGTTTTAGGTTGAGTTTTCTCCCTTGGATAACAAAAGACCTTAAGGCTTTTGGACCAATCAATTCACCAACTTCTTTTGATATTTTTACCCCGAACTACGAGGTTTTGATCCTAATCGTTTTTAAGATGGTACATAGGCAGTGGGTTTATCCATTCACACAAAAATTGTAAATAACTTGTATATTCTTTTCTCATCTCCCCAATCGTGTTTGCACAAAATAAATTTCACAAAATACCAACCTACCTTACAACAAATTGTGAAAAGGGCTCCCTAGGAGTACCTAGGATGTTTTGGGTACTTAAAACCTTCCCATTGCATAACCAACCCCTTTACCCCGATCTCTGACATTTTTATTAGTTTTTGATTCGATAAAACTTCTCGGTTTTTGTTCGCTTTCTAACCTTTCCTTTGGATAAATAGAAGTGCGGTGGCGACTCGACTTGTATGGTTTACTTTTGATTTAGTCATTAAATCTAAAGGTAACGAATACCCCGCTACACAACGGAGTAGGAACAAGATTCCCAATCAAGAAGATTCTAATGGAGTTAACATCAATAAAACCGTCAATGTTAGGGAACAAAGCTAAACCATAGATGAACAGAACAAAAATAGCTTCAAAAGCATCCATGCTATCAGCCTGAGTAAAAACAGTAGCTCTACCAATGAGAAACTCTGAAATCAACCCAAGAATACCTCCTTTCTTCATAAAATGAGAATCAATCTCAGATTTCTTCAGATGAAGAGCTTCGGTTATGACATGAGCTACGGGAATCTCCTCTAATCCACTAAAACGTACCTTGTCAGATATGGTCATACCCAAGAGATGGGCATACTCCTCCAACGTAGGCACAAGCTGATAATCTGGAAAAGTGAAGCACCGACAAAGAGGATCATAAAGGTGAACCAAAACACTCATAAGTCCTTCAACCATATCAGTAGATAATACATACAAAAGCTTCCCATGACGTTGCTTGAAGTCCAAGGGATCTAGTACAAAGGATGACAACTTTCTTAGCTCTTTCAAATCAGGACATCTAAAACTGTACTTCTTAGTGTTCCTTCATCCACAATCCATGGTCTGAAAATATTTGCTAATAAGACCTTAGTTTCCTTGAAATTTATTTCTGTGGTGAATGTTATGATGCACATGTATGCATGAATGCAACAATCACAAACACGGGATCACACAAAAGGCAAACACAAACAAAGGTCAAAGGATGAATCAAGTCATCATCAAGATAAATCATCCATTTTGGTGGATTATGGTTTTCACCTTATCAACACCCAAGTTCCATTGGTATTGACAAGAATTGATCGGATCAACCAAGAATCAAAGGGTTTGTTGTGAGTCATGATCATGAAGTCAAGTTAAGAACCATCCCAAAGGAGTGTACTAAGGATAAAACCTATAAATCACGTTCTAAAAAGTGCTAGAGTCTTAATCTCATATATCAAATATTATAGGTTAGGATGACTGACTTATCAACCTATAATATCCTCAAGAGAAACTCGTCTGAGTGTAGTATCGTGTAACAACTATTATCAAGTCTACACTTGAACAATCTCTGCATTACGTCCTAATCAGGCCAAGTTGGGTTAAATGTTCTACGGTCCTCGACTTCTCAGACCCTAAATTTAGAGAAAGTAATGCCTATCCATAAATAACTTGTGTGACACCAGTAATTCCAAAGAGGTCTCCATTGAGTAGATGGATCTCAAGCCAACTTGCTAAGGACTACTCCACACAAGTTGGACATGACTATACCATCCTCCTATCTTAATTGCACTCAAGTTCGTGTAAGAAATTATCTCACCACACAGAGATTACCAAGCACAATAGACAGATTATATCACACAAATAATATATACAAGCATAAAGTATACAAATATATACACATACAAAAGTAGGCTAAACCCACTGTGGACTACTCCCCAGCAGAGTCACCATTTAATTTCTATAGTGGTAAATTCATGACCATCAAGCTCTGGATAAGCTTAACGTCAATAAAACCAGAGTCGCCACCGCACTTTTATTGTTTCCAAAGGAAAAGGGAAATGTACGAACAAAACCCAAAGATAAGAAGTTTTCAAATCAAAATTAATAAAATACCATAGATTACAGGTAAGGGGGTTTGTTACACAGAGGGAAGGTGTTAGCACCTAAAGTGTCATAGGTACTCCTAGGGAGACCTTTTTTATGTGTGCATGTGTTTTTGGTATAAATTATGTTTGGGAAAATATAGAGTGTGGGGATGAGAAAAGAATTTATTGATTATATTTTTGTGTTTGACAAGACCTTCGGTCTTATGCCTATGTACCAACATAAAAATAAGGGACCAAAACCCCGTGGTTCGTGGTACAAATTTCAAATAAGTTGGTGAATTGCTTTTAACAAAATTTTAATAAGAAAAGAGCACAAAAGGCCAAAAAAATTGAATAGGGTTATTTGTTCTTTTTCTCTTTTGAAATTTAAGTCAATATGGTTAAGTTTATTTACAAAATTGTTTTAAGAAAAAGAGTTTGAAATTCAATGGCATAAGGCCATAGTTTCTAATTGTTAAAACATGTCTAAGTGGGAAATCACAAGAAAAAGAAAGTTTTTGAAAAGAGGGAGAAGTTTTGAAATTTAAGAAGTGGGAGGAGATGAAGAGACTACCCTAATCACAAATTTAAAAGTTAAGAGTTGAAAAGATCTGGCCAATGGGATGCAATACAACAGACAAGAATGTCATATAGAAACCCATTTTCCTTTAGACTTTAATCAAGCAATAATCAATAAGAAATGAGCCATATCCAGACATCATGAAGATCAAGGCATCAAAAAAAGATATCCACATCCAAGCAAGCACTCCAATAGCTAGAAGTCTTCGTTGTCTTCCAATGATTCATATGAAACATTCCTTGATCAACTCAGAACAAAACATCAGACATAGACAATAATAGCAAGATAACAATTAAACATAGAGACAGAGTAGCAGATGAATCAAAGGCACTCAAAGGTCTTACATCAGATGAAGGCTCAATTCCAGATAGTTCAGTCTCAAAATGTTGGCATTGGCCAAGTCCTTTAGCACATGGAATGTTGCCTAATCCTAAGTCCAAAAGTTCAGATCAAGTTCAACAATCCAATAAATGGTTTTTTAGGGTTTTTGTTGTTATTATATGTTTTAAGGTCCTAAGACCATAAACAAAATCAAAACACACAAACAAATATATACAATCACAAGATATGGCTCATATGAGCAAAGTGAAAAAAGACTGAATCATAAGCAAGTTATATGAAATGTAAATGGCAAAGAATGATAAATGACTAAAATTTAAATTGCATAAAGTAAATGACTTGAAAGTAAAAGCATAATGAATAAGAGTTAGTCAATAGTTAGTCAAATGTTAATGTTGTAATTTAATTTATTAAGTCATTCTTTGGAGAACACTCAACCATTCATTCACAAGTATGGATCCTTAAACCAAGACATCTTCCATGAGGAGGTCTCCAACTTGGATAATTTAACAAGTATGCCACTAGCTCCCATGAAAAGAAAAAAGGTCAAGTCTCCACACAATTCCATGAAGAATGGGAGACTTACAATCTCACTTACTAGAATGCTATGCCTTGAGGGTCAAATTTAGCTATATGTTAAGCAATCATAATTGGACTTATGTAGAAGTCATAACTATCTGAGGTCGGGCAATAAAAATATAGGTGTTAATTCATGTTAGTGATTTGGTACAAAGAACCAAACTTCTAAAACATACCACACACTAAAAGAAAAATCGGAGGGACCTATCTCAATCATTCTTGTATTGATTCGTCTGCCACAAGGTCATTGATGAATCAATTAGCCTTTAGACATTAGATATTTCATTGGTCAAATAAGGGAAATGAGAAAGAATATGGACGAAGATGAAGAGGGAGGTGGAAATAGAAACACAAATTGATCATGAGAGGAATTTCATCTGATCAAAACCATTCATTCATCTTTGGAGATAAAATGTACATTTCATCAATCCCCTAAGTCAAACAAGGTCAAACAAGGTCAAAGGACCTGAGACAAAAAATTTCATAATTTTCAGAAAGCCAGAAGTATTTTTAAACAATTAAAAATATGCAAAAAACATTTAATTCATGAAAAATACCAAAATTAATCCAACAAATAATTTTAATTCAGAATATGGAAGAGAAAAATATTTAATTTTATTTAGGTGAAAGTCCCATATTTTTTGGATTAAAAATGGATTTATTATGAATTAAATAAAATAAGAGAAATTAAACGAAGATCAGAAATTATGAAAAATCAGGGGCCATCAGATCTCCCTCATTAATTGAGGTGGCAAATCTGATAGCCACGCGTGTGGTGTCCACCAAACACACTAGTCAAACACGCTGTAAACATGGTCATGGAAACCAAGGGCCATGATTAAAACGTTTAAACATGATCAAAGGGATGGGAGGGTGCCAACACACCACCGAACCTAGGGCTCTGGTCATCTTCTTCGGTGGACCTCACCGGACTGGTCCACGACCAACCTTTACTAAAATAAATAGTGCATACACTAATTTGAAAAGAAAAACGCCAGGAATCCAAATCTTCCCTCAAAATTCTCCAATTCTCACTTTATTGAAAGATACATGGAATTGAAAATTGAGGAGTATGAACTGAAGTTGCTTCGATTTTACCTCAAAGTAACTCAATCTTGTTGCCTACATTGATAGGTCTTCAGACAACCAAATATCAAGCAAAATGATGGTGATTTGATGGAGAATCATAGAAGAGAAATATCTGAAAATTCACCTTCAATTTGCTTCAATTGAGCTCGATCTTCCTTTCAATTTGGCTTGGCTTGCTTCCTCTACTTGTAGTAGATGATATTGATGATTAGAAGGCTTGAACTCTTGGAGTTTTAATTCCAAAACAGAATGAGAATTGAAACTCGATTTCTAAAGAAATCTTTAAGATTATCCTTTCAATGGGGTTTGGGGAAGAAGTAGGTCGAAGCTTGGGCCAGAGGATCCTTATTCTGAGCTCAAGGGAGATGTATTTATAGCCATGTTTATTGCTTTCCACACACTTTCAAGCTTTGGCCAAAAATGGTAATGTGATGTGCATGCTTGCATGGGCATGTGATAGGCCCATGAAATGATGTAAATAGGTCCAAATTCCTTTTCAAATGATGTTGCAACTTTAACAAGGGACCATGCAATGTTGAAATGAGAATTGATCACAAATCTATCCAAATGGGGCCATGCATTATACCCATGTGCAAGTCATTCAATCTTGGTCCAAATCAGGTGGTCTTGGACATTTTGTAAATGTGACATCAAGGGAAATAAATTTCATGTTGAACAATTTTACATTTGAAGCTTGGAGAAATCAAACATAGTTGAAAATTTTCTAAGTACAAAGTCAAATGGCCACTTCTTACACCTTGAATAACTTTTGCTATGAGTTTCAAATGGAAAAAGTTCCTTCATAAAAGTTGTATCTATTTTATACCTCTTCAATTTGGTCACAAATTGGACCTCATTTGGATTCGGCATTATGGATTTATGCATTTTAGAAGTTGAGGAAAATTGCTTGTTCAATGATGATGGCCCAAAATGACCTATAATCTTTCCTCTTGGCACATGCCCTTTCATGTTGAATTTGACATTTCTCAATGAATCAAAGTTGGATAGGACATCTTGAAATTGATCATTGAACTTGGATGACCTTCATATCATAAAAATTGAGCAAGTTATAGTCCTTAGAAGTTGACCTCCTAACTAGGGCACAAACAAAATGACCTATAATGTTTTACCATAAAAAATGACTTTCCAAGCAAACCTAGCTCTTTATGTCAACAGGAAAGTTGTTTGGAATTTCACAAAGAGTAATGTTTCTCTTGGAATAATTTTCATATGACAAATATTGTAGGATATAGGGTCTAGGGAATCCCAGTTTTGACTAGTTGACTTTCTTTGGTCAACCTCTTTGAACCAACTTGCAAACTTAAAGTTCTCTTGGTCTTTGGGACTTATGTAGTATCATATATGTATAAGATGATGTAATATGAAGTATTCCTTGAAATATTTGATCAAATTTTAAAGAAACTTGCTGAGGAAGTCACACGAGATACCTAGATGAATTAGGGTTTCCAAGGCAAACTAGCTTCAAACTCTTGATGAATTATTGATCAAAATGATAAATGAAGATCATGGGGATCCATATATGATTATTAGAACACATGTGAACCATTTCTTGATTGATCTCCTTGTACTTAGGGTCTCAAACACAAGATATGAGCTTGATGAGGCATAGGTGGAAGCACACACTACCTACAAAAGAAACAAGGCTATACATAGACATATGTTTGGTATTTTGGTTAGTAAACAAAGAAAAACAAAGTATGATACAATAAAATGTGCTTGGTTATCTCTCTCAATGCAAACCCAATGAATAAGTGGTAAGGAGGATGCCAAGGTGTTATCCCAAAGCCAATGCAAATGATGAGATAACATGATGGATCTTAGGGTCAAAATTGAGGTATTGCACTACCTAGGTTGATTTTTGGTCAACTATTAACTTTTTGGTCAACTCACCAATTCTAACCATCCTAACCCTAATCCCTTTTCCATTCTCTTATAATCCATCCTTGATTCACCATGATTCATTTTGAAATCATAATCACATGTTTCTTTTTAACTGTGTTCATTTTAAGCCTTTTTAAACCATGTTAAACCAATAAAATTAAATAAACCATCACAAAATCCATAACCATGTTCCGTAAACCATGTCATTCCATATACAAATATTTTTCTTACATTCAAAATTTCCATTACATTTTTAATTGACCATACATTCATTTAACCATAGTTGTGTTTCATTACATACAAAATTACAAATACATTACAATATTACATAAAACCTACAACTATAATTCCAAGCCAAATCCAAAACCCAATTCCGCTTGACCATAAGACAATCACCAAGTAGATCCATGACAAAAGAGTCCATTTGTTGTCAACCTGTAAAGAAATCCATAAAAAGACATGTAATAAAGTCCAAACTAACAAAAGTTTCCAAGGTCCTTATCCTAATCTCATGTTTCAAATAAATTAAGTTTTATTAAATTCAGAGATCTTAAGCTAGTGGATTGCACACTCTATTTTCTAGAACTCACTGGTGCGTTTTTTCCCAATGACATTCCTTTATGTCTACTTTTCGACAAAATTCTATCTAATAAGTTCAATCAAGTGAGAAGTGCTAGAGAATTATGGAAAATAGCTTCCATCAGGATTAACCGCGTGACCGTAACTCCTAGATTTTTTCAGCAAAGATTAGTTAGTGCTTATGAGTAAATCTTACTGCTTATTGGATGCTTATTGGATATTGTAAGACCCCAAATTTGACCCTAATATCCCTCATGTAATTCCATCATAAGTATAAGCATTGAGATCATATCTTGGCATCCTCTTTACCCCTCTTTCATTGGGTTTGCTTTAGGAGAGATCACCAAGAACTTTGTGATTATATCATACTTGTATTTTATCATATCACTAACCAAAATACCAAAAATATGTCTTTGCATTTGTCCAACTCTTTTGTAGGAAGGGCATGATCTCATTGATTCATCAAGATCACATTTAGGGTTTGAGACCCTCATGAACAAAGAGCACAACCAAGAATTGATTCAAAAATGGTTATGAGCATCATATAGGAGTCCCAATGATCTCTAAATGTTATATTGATCAAGTTTTCTTCAAGAGTTTGAGGGTGATTTTCCTTGGAAACCCTAGTTTGACTGGGTATCTTGAGTAACTTCTCCAACAAGCTATCTCACCAATTTATCAAATTTATCAAGGGACATTTAAAATCTCATAATATTATGTATATATGATCTACCATGAGCCAAGAAAGTCAAGATAATTGGAAGTTAGCAAGTTGGTTGATGGTGGTTGGCCAAATGGATTCATCTGATCAAAACTGGGTCTCCCTAGACCCTATCTCCTACAAATTTCACCATATGAAAATGATTCCAAGATGAAACTTACTCTAAATGACATTCCAAACAACTTTCATGTTGAGATCTAGAGCTAGTTTTGCTTGGAAAATCTTTTTCTATGTTGAAACATTATAGGTCATTTTGTCTAAACCCTAATTTGAAAGTCAACTTCCCAAGGCCATTACTTGCTCAATTTTTATTATATGGAATATTTCCAAGTTGCACAATAAAATTCAATGTGTCTACTTCAACTTTGATGTTTGTATTGGGAGCTAATTCAACTTTTTTGAGCATGTGATATGAGGCTACATTATAGGTCACTTTTGACCTATACCATTGATCAAGTGATTTTTTCAAACTTAAAAAATGCCTAAATCTATCATTTCAAATCCAAATGACATGAAACTGGTGACTATTTTGAAAGTCTTTGAGATAGCTACAACTTTGATGAAGACACTTTTCTCATATGAAGCTCATATAAAAAGTTAAGCAAGGTGGAATATTGAGACATGTGGCTTGACACTTAGAAAAAATTTGATATGTCAAAAATTTCCAAACTCCCCCTCAAATTTCTCCAAGTTCCAAGCTCCAAATGAAAATGTGTTGAACATGAAAGTTGTTCCTCTTGATCTCACCTTTCCAAAGAGCTCAGATTCATTCATTTTGGACATGAAATGCATAGGCTGCGCATGGCTTAAACATGGTGACATCACTTGGCAAGGATCTGTTTACTAGGGAAATTGGTCAACAACCGCTGGTCTTCCCTAAGCCTTAAAACTAAGGGTTACTTGGAGGATCGACTAGTTGATCCTAAGACATGTGCTAATGTAATAGGGTAACTCGTTCAATTCAACGGACTATTAACTTTGTGAGAAACGGCTTCTGACAAAATATTGAACAAGCAAAGGTTTTTCCACACGAAATAATGATGCTATAGACTATGGGTGACTCGTGTCTGACATCACTATAACATTCAAAAGACATACACAACGAACACGCTTTTGGTGAATTCTATTATCGTAATAGAATTAGCGTCGACAGCGTAGACGACAACATAAAAGGATAATTCAAAGGTAAATGAAATTAAAATAAAGTGTTCAACGGGAACCATTGAAAAATAAGGAAGTTGCATTGAAGTAAATGTGGTGATTCACGTACATAGCACTCTTGAAAACTCTTGCTTCCCCGCGCTGGGAATATGAAGTTTTTTACAAGTGATTTTGGTACAAAGTGAACACCCAGAGTCCTTTGTGGGATCCCCTATTTATAATGACCTAAAGAGACTATCTACAGGCAAAACTACTCCAAAAATAACCGTTTGTAGACAGATGTCGTGCTACACGATCTAAAAACTGCTCCATATCTTTGGCACTCGTTCTCCTTGTAACTGCTAGCCATTTGAATTTCAAACTTATCACGCTCAGGTACTTATGTCGACACCATCCCCTATGTGTCTTATACAATCCAGAACTTCTTAAGTCTCAATCTCTAGTTTAGTCGGCAAAACGGATTTCGACCCAACTTGTTTCGTCCGTCGATTTCCTCTTCTGGTAACTTCTGGTTTTCCTAGCTCTTGCTTATCTTGGACTCAACTTTTCTTTCAAACATCCCCTTGGTGAGGTATAATCCTTAAATCCATAAGGCGCTTTCATTAATTACGCCTTCAACATGCCTTACTAATTTCTTGTGGTAACAAAATGCCCCCCAGAGATGCCATTTTTGAATGTCGACTTTTTATGAGATAATGGCATCTTTGAGATGAAGAATTGCTCTTTACCATTTCCCCTTCTACTTGGTGGTACAACTGTTTGTCCCATGCTGCTGACGTCATCTAATCATGACAAACATCCCTTTTTTCTCTCGATACTCACAAAATCACGTCTCCCTCACTTCACGTCTTTATGACGGAAACGTGTCTCCACCCACGACTGCCCCTTCGCCTCCACGTGTATGCAAATGTGGGAACATGGGTACATGTATCAGAAAAAAGAAAATCGAACGTCCATTTTTCCTTTTCCTAGGGTTTAAACTCTTATAAAACCCTTGTTTCTTCTTCCTCTTTCCTTTTTTCCCTCTTCATCTTTCCCCTCTGCTTCAGTAAATGAAAACGAACAAAACTCCTCTCTTCTTCAAACCTTCAACTTCTTTCATGGCCAGCTCAAGCAAAAACAAAACACTCCCCTTCGCTGTGAAGCTCACATAACCACTCACCATTGATGGCAAGGAATATGTTCCTGAACCTCCCTTTGCTGAAGAAAAAGCCAAAATCTGGCGTTCTCAGGTATTAATCCCTTTCTCCCTATCTGACAAACCTCTAGCATTCTTAGGTCCACTCCCAGAGAATCGTCAACCTGAGATAACTAAGAATAATTCCTTTTTTCCTACCAGTCATCTTTCTGAACCACTAGTTTCTTCTCAAAAACCTTTCTCCCTCCGTTATGTCGAAAGGAACTTTAGAATTGCTCCTCCCAAGAACTGTCCTAAGTTTTACGCTTGGATGGATCGTTTAGAGGCAGAGAAAATCGACCATTGGAAACGAATAGGTATATATACCCTTTTGCAGATTGTCCGTTGTGGCCCCCTCAATCCTGTGGCATGTTGCTGGCTGCCCTCTAATTCTGGGAAAGCTCGACCAACTCATTTCATAAAAAGTGTGGCATGATTACGCCGACACTTTTAGATATTGCTGCCATTACAGGCCTAAAATCGATCGGCGAAGTCTTCGACTGTGAAGCCGTAGCACCAATCTCTCTAAGGTTTGACGTCGGTGATTCTCGCAAACCGACATACAATAACTTCATTGATCATAATGCTACATCTTCGGGCCCTGTGACCACTAAAGAACATGTGGCCTTTCTAACTCTTTGGCTGTCTCGATTTGTGTTCTGCTCTAGATCAATGCAGATAGCTAAACACTTTGCTCTCCTAGCAACTCAGCTACACCAAGAGCGTGACATCGCTCTTGGCCAATTAATACTGGCCTCTCTTTACGAGTCTTTATCTGAAGTTATCTGCCAAATCAAACTCTTTGACCCTGAAAACTCAAAAAAGAAGAATGTCTTGGCTCATGGTCCCTTTTGGTTCCTACTACTGTGGCTCAACGCCACTTTTTCTAAAGATATAACGTCTCATGGGATGAGAAGGGTCGCGTGTCCCCCAGAAGAGCAACTCCTTCTTTGGAAGCGACTGATCCCTCTGACCCCTATCGACAAAACCTTTCCTGATGTCAAGATGTTTCTCCTTTTGTTCGACATTATGTTAACGCGCTCCGACTTTCACCCTTCTATGGCTCCTTTCAGTAGTCGAACTGAAGGTCCTGAGTGGCTCACCAGGGCTTTCCCTCCAACTGAAGATGAACACAAGAATGAAACTTTTGTTATCTGGAGACGCTTTCTGGTCCCGCAGTTTCTGTCGGCTGTAACATCCGACGTCAACCCTGGACTAGTTGCTTACCAACCCAACTTGGTAGCTAGACAGTTTGGACTTTGTTAGTTTGTTCCCAAGTCCCTGTTTACTTCTCTCGACATACTCCCAAACATCCTTTGTGATCATCCCTAGAGTATGATCCAAGAAGATGTTGAGGCCCTTTGGAAAAACCGACCCAGGCTCCATTTCATCCCATTTCAACCAGCCTTCTTTTGCACCAAAGAATTTGATGATTGGTGGCAATCATATTTTACTGCTTACGTTGGCGCTCCTGAGGCCAAATTATCTGAACTAACTCAAGCTCTTGTCTATTTGCAGGTGAGATCGACCAAGTATAAGGCTCTCCATACCAAACAAATTCGAGCTTTCCAGAAATATTTTCGAGTTGTGTACCAACCTGATAATCTTCGTCAGACCATTTCTAAGGCCGCTGTCGAATTAAAGGAGAAGGTAACCGACAGGATCCTGATGCTTGATCTGGCTATATATAAAATATAGTATATCGGGTACTTAACTGCAAGTGCACAGTCCAGTCGCTTTAGTTTTAAAAGATATCGATCCCACAGGGACCTATGGTCAAACTAGTGTTACTAATGTCACATTGTTTAGCTAAGGGAATGATTAGTAGAAGTTCAGGTGCAAAATATTAAATCTAAGGGAAATTTAGTTTTAAGAAAGAATTGATGGAAGGAATCAGTATGCAACGCATTAATTGTCAGGGATTCGATAAGTCACTGGTGAATAGTTTAAATGCCAAATATCTCTCAGTAGAAAATATTTATTTAAAAAGCTTTATCTCACACTCTCGTGATTGTAGATTCGACATATAGCTTTAAGTCAGAATGTACGCTCTCGCTGCCCCATTTGAAGTTAAAATTACTTTTTGAAAATAAATAAGTTCTAAATGCTTTTAAAGTGCTCTCGCTATTTTTAAACTCAATGCCTAATTTTTACTATCCAGCTCGAGCCTCACGCTCTCACGATTGTTGGTTCTCACCTTAGTTAATTTCCCACTCTCGTGGCAAAATCATATTAAATAGCTGCTCACGCTTTTGTGATAAAGTTAATTAAATTTAAATTAAAAACCTCAGCCTAAAAGATTGTTTGAGAAAAAGAGTTTTCAATGATTATTATTAAATCCCATCTAATTAAATTGCTACATACCGATACCGGTAATTTAGCCGAACATGTTAAATAAGGTAAACACAGAGCATAAAGAGATCCACATTGCAGCAAACATAATTATAATAATAATTGGGCAATAATAATAATAATTTAATAAAAACCTAGAAATCGAAGTAACAGAGTATAGCGAATCTCGGAGTACTTGAGCAGTCCTCCACAAGTCGGTAGGCTTCTACTTCTTCAATACAAATTGTTTACTAAAATTAAATAAAGTGTAGTAGTTCCCCAGTGTAGGAAACTACTACTATGGCTAACTAGAAAACGGGAAGGAAAAGGGAAAAAGGAAATTCTAAAAAGAATGGCGAATGAATTAAGGCAACGGAAACAAAGTTACTGAAAAGAAAATAACTAAAAAGCTAGAAAGCTGTAAAACTTAATTGTAGAGCATAAGTGTAAATCTAGGCGTCCCCAATTTTTCCAACTTTGGTCCTTTATATATTGCTCCTTTAGGTCTTGGTGGTTGAGAAATTTAAGGAGGACTGGTTTGAATGAGGAATCCGGGGGAGTCATGCTGTTGGAGAGATTTTAGGCACGTTTGGTTGCCTGTGGCTGACTGTTTCAAAGCATAAATTCTGGCCGTGTGAAGCTCATCATGGGCCTGTGACGGTCATCACAGGCTTGGTCGTGACGGTCGTCATGAAGCTGTGACGGTCGTCACATCAACAATTTCTGCATTTTGGTTTTTTGCTTTTTCCTGTTCTTTCTCATATGTTTCTTCTTCTTTTTCTTCCTTTTCTTCCTTTTGCTCATTAATGCTTGGAGATTTAATTACCTTCAAAAGTAACTCGAATACTTGCAGAATAATCGGGATATTAATTAAAATGGTATGATCTTTAAGTGTAAATCAAGGCAAATATCTGATGTATTTTCGCGTTATCAAACTCCCCTAAACTTGAATTTTTGCTTGTCCTCAAGCAATACAATTTGAAAACAAAGTTAAACGCAAATACATTACCCATTCGTACGTGGTTGTCAGGTGGATTGTTAAGATGGCCGATATTCAAGTAAAACACCAAAGATACTGTGACGACACGAGCTTTCAGCTTTAGCGTAGAACTCTCCTTTGCACAAGCCAGTTCGAATCATGCTATTATAGCTCAACCTAGTGCCTTTGTTTCTATTTCACCCGGTTTCATTCTAGCCCAATCACATTAAGCCTTTTGCCTCCGCACGCACTTAGTGAAGTAGTCGGTTAGTGACTTTGATCCTTTTGTCAGCACGGGGGTCTGGTACACTAGTGCGGTACCCCTTTATATATCCCCTTTTTGAAGGTTGTGGGGGATCGAGCCGTAGTTCGCCCCACCGAGTCCAGTACCAGGTATCTCTGGAACAACCAACTGGGGTTTCTGTTTCTTCTTTTTGTGTATCTTTGCAACCTTTTGTATGGTTCGTTTATCAATTTCTTGATAGCAACAGTATGAAGGAATTTCTTAATTTGTAGGTGTAGCACCTCAAATTTGCTCTCCTCATTCATGCATTCATTTTTAGGTCATTTAACATTTCATATTGCATTTCATCATGTCAATCAGAATTAGCTCCAAGAGTTTACCTTCTAAGAAGCTTGGATATCATCCAAGTCACTTGGTTTCATTTTCAGAGGTTTTTCTTTAAAGGATCAACTTTAATGGGCTCAGTATAGTTCAAAATTCAACTGTGAAGTCAAAAGTCAACTGTTGGTCAACTGAGGGTCAAATGGCTAGGGAATGACTTGAGATAATTCCAACATGTTCAAATGGGGTCTTTTCATCGTTCAAAACGTTCATCTTGAAGGGACAAAGGTTTGTTCCTGAGCTTTTATGCTCGCTAGGCGAGCATAATGGTTCGCCTAGCGAGCCCCAAGATAAACCACCAGAGTCACCTGCGCCCAGAAGGAACTTCCTGAACTGTCTTCCTCGCTAGGCAAGCCATCCTTCGCTAGGCGAAGCCCATGCTTCCTCCTTCGCTCCAGCGAACCTTGATGATGTTGCTACTGGAATTGCTCGCTACCTTCTCGCTGGATGCTCGCCTAGCGAGTAAGTGCTAGCTATGCTTTTATCCAAGTTTGGGAGTGTTCGCTGGAACCTCGCTGAGTGCTCGCCTGGAGAGCCCTTCGCTACTTCACTCGCCTAGCGAGCTTGACTGATGTACCAATCAAATCATCACCAAGGAAGCTCCAAATGAACTTTTTTCAGACATGACAGTTGTAGATATTTGTCTCCCTTTTCCAAAAAGTCCTATTTCAAGGCCATATGATGAATGGTTGAAGAGTTATGGTTCTTGAATGATGAAGTGTGCATGAAGGTTTTAAGAAGGCATAACTTGAGTTTGACAAGTCCATTGGTGTGGCTCTTTTTGCTATGGTTTTGTTTTGAGAAGTACTTCAAAATGGCATGCAAAATGACCTATAATTTTGCATGATTCATCAATGGTGCAAGTTATTTTTCAAGCTTTCTTGCATGAAAAGTCAAAAGGACTCATAATGACATCATGGAATATTCTCATGTGCGAATCATTGGGAATTTATTCAGCATTATTTTTTGGGCCAAATCCACCTTGGGATTTGAGCCCATGCATTCCCACATGTGTGGAAAAGCCATACATGCACAAAAATAACAAAAAAATCTTGGACTTGAAATTCCTTCATTTGAGCCTACCAAGCCACAAAAAACAGAGTAAAAACTCTAAAAATTCATTTGAGCAAAACCCTAATTCGTGCAGCCTCCATACACTCTGAAAAACTCACTTTCCAAAAATCATCTCATACTTGATTCTCATAAAATCCTTCCATACATCCATGAAAAATGAAAACCAGTAGCATATTCTTGATCTACACACTCTAAGAATCACAAACCACCCCTCGTTTGAGCCATCCCAAGCAGTTCCTAAACAGAGCTTTAATGGAGGTCGCTTCTTGAATATCAAGATCTGGACCGTTTCAAGCACAATCAAGGGTAGCAAACATTCATAGAAGTTCAAGGGAGGTATTCTGGAGCTTATCTCATCACCATACTGAAGTTTTGGAAGGCGCCATTTCCGGTAACTCAAATTTCGACTCTCTTATTTCGCTCATTTCTTATGCCTAAATGAAACTACACGCTATGGTGACGATGTAGATGTGTTTACTTTTTAAAATGATGCAATATTGAGTGAGAAATCTGGATTTAAAGTTTTGATGTTCAAACTTTTTGTTTATGATTCGAGAGATTGGTGAGGATTCATGAAAAACTAAGGTGATTTTTGAGTTCCTAGCATATGATTTAGGGGGGGTAGCCCCATTTTCGTGAATTTCTGGGCCGCGCGTGGAGGAGGCCGCTACCGGAGGTGGCTGGAATCCCGTCGGCGTTACTGTTCATGACCGGAATGTCTTGAGGAAGAAGACGACCCCGTGGCCGTTAGATCTTGTTGACTTGGTCTTTTGATCCAAATGCCCAAATTTTTTCTGATTTTTGCTTTTATTTATTTTATTTAGTCACTTAAGTGACTTGTGACCAATTGACATTGTTGCACATGTGTCACATGCCATGTACATATTTTATCCCGTTTCATTTTATTTTTTAAAAATAGCAAAATATTCAAAAAAATCTGAAATCTTTTGTGACTGATCCCTGATGAGTCCTTGATTTTCTGGTACCATTTCCCAATTATTTCATGACACGTGGAATTTAATATGAATTTCTAATTCATTTATGTGCATTTTTGACCATTTGCATTAAAACCTTCATGAAATCCCATATTTTAACCATTCTGACCCAAGCTTTTGCACACACCATCCTCATACATGATACTAAGATATGGTAACTGGTTTGATTATTTTCTATGTCATTTTGCTAAGGTTTGACACATAAATTTAAATGTTGTGTTTTTGGACGTGTTTTTGCACTCTCAAATTCTCGATTTTTGTTTTCATATCAAATAAATCTGGATGCTCCTGAGTTTTTGCATGATGTTTATATACGTTTATTGAAACCTTGTGTTAAATTCCCATGAATTTAGGATGCATTTTCAGTTTGATTTGGATTTTTGAAGTTGATGTTTGTATTTTAGTCCCTATTTTGATGCTTGCTTAGCATGAGGCACTTGTGCCACTTCCTTTGAGTGTTGAAACCAATCCTTTTGCACATATTTTAGTATGTATGTCATGTCTTAATGTGTGGAGCCTTACCCCCTGACTTTGAGTTTTGATACCCTTTAGATGCATTTTTTGACAAGAGATTTAGGCCTCCTATCCTTGGTTGTTTTTGCGATCTTTTGTGAACTTTAATGGCATGATTCATGTGGTTACACTTTGATTTTGGTTTGGTGCTATTGCACATGTGTTCTCCTCTGTTCTATGATGCTTCTATCAAATTTTTGTGCATTTATTCATAATGAGCTCCATTTTGCATTCATTTGAGCATGAAAGACGCATTAGAGTTTCATGATACACTTTGTTTGATTTTGGTCCAAAAGTGATTCTATGCTTATGATATGAACTTGGAGGTTTGTATATTGATTACATAGCTCATTTTACATGCTTATGATGTGCATACCTTGCTGCCATGTTCATTTCATCTTGACACATAATTGCATGAACTTGTCTACATTGCTTTTGTTGCATTTTGAGGTGCTTTGGACATGATTGACTTCCTCTTTGCTAAGTTGGGTTTAAATGACTTTTGATTGATATTTTAGGAGTCATTTGGTTCTGTTTGTATGCTTGATTGTCCAATCCTTGACCCTTGCCTCATGCCTTTACCTTTTATGACTCATTGTTGAAGTTGAAGCGCTTTGAACTTGTATGTTGACTTGTTTGACTTTGATGCAGCTTTGGATGTTTAATGCTTTTGCTTTGATCTTGTTGAGTTGAGTCCTTGAGACACTTATTGAATTAATGTCACTTCTGACTTGGTTCTATTGTATCCTCCTTTCATCATTCATGTTTTATTGTGACATGTTTTCTATTGCATCCGTGCACTGTTTACCTGACACTGTTGTTGCTATGATTCTTCTGTTTGGTGCAACTCTTGATTGCACCCTATCTTGTTATTCTAACTTGTTTGTTGAGTTTTTGTGAGGGCTCACATGACTCTTGAAGAGATAGCTTGCTTGGTATTCCACTTTATTTGTGGGATACCATTTGGAGATTTATTCTGATTGCTTTGCTGACTTGCTTTCTTTGATGGTGCTAGCTTGAGAGATCTCTGGGTTTCTTGCTTCTTTAGTTGTTGTTACTTCGGATCTTTATCTGTGTGGTAGATCTCCTTATCCCTTTTACATCTTCCCAGCATTTTACAGCTTTCTTAGCTGGAAGACCTCGATAGGAGGCAATGTTTTTGTGTGTTTACTTTTGTGCCCAAAGACCTCCGAGAGGAGGCACCAGTGCTAAAGACCTCCATGAAGAGGCAATTGACGGATAAAAGGGATTAGTAGTCAATCCCCCGTTATTCAATGTGTCGTTCTATATGCTTGCACTACGTGCCGATGCTTCAGAACAAAAGCCAAAGATCTTTTGTCCGGTCGGTCAGTGGAGAGGGTTCCATCTTTCTGAACCCCCACGCTTTGTCATGAGCTCACCCTGTCCAGGGTTAAGAGCTATGAGGTCTTATCCTCATTACCCTTTTAATCTGCTCACCCTGACGTTCGATGTCAGTGGTTAAGAGCCCATTTGATTACCTTTCCATGGCTTGTTTGTCGAGGTTGATATGGCCCCTCTTGACTAAAGCCCTACCCATGTATGCTTGAGCCCCCTTGTTGGTGTGTTTACTTTATGCTATATGTTTTTTTGCATGGTATGATCGTCTCCCCATAGGACTGCTAGACTTCGTATAGTCTCTCGTTTGCATGTCAATTAAGGTAGCACGGTTCCTTCGTCTAGGACTTCCTTTTTGCATGAGCATTCCTAAAACACAAACAAACTCTTTGATTTTCTTTTCTTAAGAACACGTTAACTCCTTCTACTACAGGTGAGTAAGTCTCCAAAGGTCGAGCATCCGGTAGATCGTGTAGTAACGTCGTTCATTTAAAAAACACAAAACAAACAAAAATAGGTTAGCCGAGCTACGATGTTCTGATTCTCAATCCTTCCTGAGATACGTATGCAACAGGGTAGGGCCTGTGCGAGCAATAACTCTTTCTTTTCCCTACTTTGATTTTCTCTCTTTCGCATCGCATATAGGACTTTTTCTACACACACTTTAGACATAAATAGCTAGCGTGGATCCTGTGGAGTACCACAGACGTGAAGGGGTGCGATAACCTTCCCTTCACATAACCGGCCCCCTTACTCAGTTTTCTTTGGTTCAAGACTTTGTTTTATCCGTTCCCTCTTGGTTATGCAGTACTACCTTTCCCTCCTTTTGGGATAAAAGTACATAGCTGGCGACTCTACTCTTCTTCCACGCCACCTCCTTTTCGCGTTTGTACTTGGATTCGGGAAATCCGGGGAGCGACAGCTGGCGACTCTGCTGGGGATTTATTTTCCATAGTAGGCATTTCCTAGCGTTTGTTTGTTTATTGTCTATTGTGTGTTATTTATTTATTGCTTTGCATACTTATCTGCTTGCATTGCATCCTATGTCCGCTTTACTGTTTCATGCATATTGTGCTGGCTGTGTATCTGTTTCGCTGTTGGGTGGGAGTCACAAGAGGTAAAAGGCCCAATACACAGGCTATGAGTGAACTTTAGGACACCTACGAATAGAGTGATTCATGGGAAGCGGGTGGTATGGCGCCACTTAGCGGAACATGGTATCACGAGCAATTCAGATTCTGATGGGGTATTATCGTTGCATACACCTGGTGTGCATATGATGATATTCTTGAAAGGATTGTTTATCCTGCGTTTCTCTTGACCTTACTCTGGCCTAGATTACACCCGTGAGTGGGGCGGGAATGAATCATTTACAGGTACTGATGGTGACTTGTTCTGATGATGACTTATTTTGTTGGTGACCGTGTCCTGTTGGTGACTTTTGTTTGGTTCTTGTTGGTGACCGTTGGTTTTGAAGTATGGGTTCTAAGTTGATGACTGTGTTCTATGGTTCCCGGTTCCGAATTCATGCTGAAGTTCTGATCCTGTGCCTTGCGATATACATCCAACCAGCCATTGTTTCATCATTTTGCATCATAGCATGTTTATTTAAAAAAAAAATGCATAAAAACGAGAAAAAAAAGTTAACCCGCACATGCATATCATTTTTTGTGGTTTATTCAGGAGTCTGTTCACACCAAGAGATGGCTGCCATTCCAGAGTTGAAGAGGAAGACTTGCACCTACAGCTTTTACCGTGAGCCGTTGACATCTTTGGAAGAATTGGGTAATCTTGTGACCGACCGTAATCAGAAAGTTTTTGATGATCAGTATGGGGATATCTTGGCATTGTTGAAGATGGTGGTTGATCCGGTACCTCAGCAGACTCTCATTCCTGAGGGACGACTTCCCTAATTTGTCTTGTTGTTTATTTTGAGAATCACCTCCAGGATTGTTGGATGGGATTCCTTGTTCTACACTGATGAACTGAATCTTTGCTTGAACTATGTTTGTATGAACCTTATTTCTTATGTCTATGGATGAGATTATTGATGTTTCACTTTTGCTTGCCGTCCAGTGTATGTTGCTAATTTGTTGTTTGTGTTCCGCTTACGGGTGCAGGTTGCCATTTTTCAAAGGTGGACAAGACTCTTGAATACCTGAGAAATGATAAAACATAGCATACGCATCATACACATATCATTCTTGCATCATTACAGGTGTTCTTGAGGAGGATTTCTCATCCTTGTTCCCGTTTCAGGCAGGATTGTTGAGTATCGTCCGCACCGTTACACAACAAGGCAGAATCAACAGAAGACCATGGATCAATTTCAAGAAGATCTAGCAGAGATGAGGACCAACATGGCCCAGTTCATGAGTATGATGCAAGGGGTAGTGCAAGGGCAAGAGGAACTCTGAGCCTTGGTCCAGAGACAAGAAACTGTGATTCCCGCTGTCGGTCAGAATCCGCCAGAAGGAACCCCTGTCAATGACGCTGCTGTTACCAGCTCTGTCAACAACTATGCTAATGGTGACGAATTGCGTGGTATTAGAATCAATGGACAACCCATCGTTACAGAGGCTGCTAATGCTCGAGCGACACGTGCTCCAGTTCACCCTCCTTCTCATTTGGTTGACAAGCAAGAAGATATGTTCACTATTCTCAGTGATGATGATGAATTTGGAAAGGCGGAAGAGAGAGATAGAAAGGTTGACGCCCTTGCTGAAAAGATTCGCGCCATGGAGTGTCAGAATTCTTTAGGCTTTGATGTTACTAACATGGGTTTAGTTGATGGCTTGAGGATCCCGTACAAGTTCAAAGCGCCATCTTTCGACAAGTACAATGGCACTTCTTGTCCCCGAACTCATGTGCATGCTTACTACTGGAAGATATCCGCTTATATTGATGATGAAAAAATGTGGATGTACTTTTTCCAAGACAGCTTGTCTGGAGCCTCTTTGGATTGGTACATGGACTTGAAAAAAGAATCTGTCAGAAGTTGGAGAGAGTTAGGTGAAGCTTTTCTGAGGCAGTACAAGCATAACATGGACATGGCTCCGAGCAGAACCCGGTTGCAGAGTTTGTTTCAAAAGACCGGTGAGACTTTCAAGGAATACGCCTAGAGGTGGCGTGAACTAGCTGCGAGAGTACAACCTCCGATGTTGGAGAGATAATTGACTGATATGTTCATTGGAACCCTGCAAGGTGTATTCATGGATCATATGGGAAGTTGCTCATTTGGTAGTTTTTCGGATGTTGTGATTTGCGGAGAAAGAACTGAAAGTCTTATCAAAGTGGGAAAAGTCCAAGACCCTGGTTCTTCAAGTTCTTCAAGTGCTAAGAAACCATTTCAGGGGCACCCAGAAGGAGAGAGGGTGAGACAAATGCTATACATAATCAGAGAAATGGAAACAGAGGACAACAATACCGTCAAGTTGCTGCTGTGACTATTCCAGTAACCCAACCTCCACAACAACAAAGAGGACAACCACAACAACAACAGCAACGCCAATTCCAACCAAGACAAAGAATGCCAGATCTTCATTTTGATCCGCTGCCAATGACTTATGCTGAATTACTCCCTGAACTGCTCAGGTTAAAGTTTGTTGAACTTCGCACTATGGCTCCATTAACAAGGATTCCCGTTGGTTATGATGCTAATGTCCGTTGTGATTTTCGTTCTGGTGCGCCAGGGCACCACATCGAGAATTGTCGGGCTTTTCACCATAAAGTTCAAGATTTGATTGATGCCAAGACGATTAACTTTTCCCCTACTCCGAATGTGGTGAATAATCCTATGCCTCAGCATGGAGGGCCCAGAGTAAACAGTGTGGAAGATGGGGAAAATTTGAACTTGGTAGTCGATGTTAATGATGTTCAGACTTTGTTGTTTATAGTGAAGGAACGTCTGCTTAGAGGGGGAGTATTCCCGGGATGTGACAAGAATTATTCAGATTGTAGTAATCATGAAAACGGCTGTGTGAAATTGAAAGAAGGTATCCAGGAATTGATGAATGAAGGTTGTTTACAGTTTGATCGAGTAGTGAAAGACCGTGAAGAGGTTTCGACTGTTACCATTTACTTTACACCGTCAGAAGGTCCTGTACGTGCTCCAAGAACTATTAGTGCGCCTGTGTACTTTCACTAGTGCTGGATTGATGAATCACAGGGATGTCTTTGCAACAGACCATGAAGATGGTGACAGTGATTGTGATATGGATAATTGGGTGCGCCCGTGTGCTCCAGGGGAGAAGATCAACAACTGGACTGCTGAAGAAATAGTTTAATTGATATTTGTCTTTTTATAAAAATTGGTGTAAAAAACGCCAAGTTACTCTTCAGACAGAGTAATTTTCTTTTGTTTTTCATTTTGCATGAAAGCCCTACGCTCTGCCCAAGGCGTAGTGGTTCATTGTAGGGCCATATCATGTTTTGAATTTTCAATGATTATCATCAATAAAGGATGTTTTGCAATCAAATTTGTGTTCACTGTCTTTCTGTTTTTATGACTTTCATTTTCAAAACAATAAAAAATGGCAATGTTTTTTTTGTCACTTCCTTGAACTCTTTTCTAAAATAAAGCATGAAACATCGTTCGTGCAGAATTGATCTTGCGGATTTCATTAAGAACAGTTCTGTTATGGCTCAGTATGACTTCGATAATCCCATTTACCAAGCCGAAGAGGAGAGTGAAGAAGATTGTGAACTCCCCAAAGAATTGGCCAGACTATTGAAACAGGAGGAAAGGGTCATTCAACCTCATCAGGAAGAGTTGGAAGTTATTAACTTTGGTACTGAGGACGCAAAGAAAGAGATCAAGATAGGGGCTGCTTTAGAGGAAAAGGTCAAGAGAGGGCTGATTGAAATGTTGCAAGAATATGTGGACATATTCGCATGGTCGTATCAAGATATGCCTGGTTTGGATACAAATATTGTGGTGCACAGGCTACCTCTCAGAGAAGATTGTCCTTCGGTAAAGCAGAAGCTTCGCAGAACTAGTCCTGATATGGCTGTCAAGATCAAAGAGGAGGTTCATAAACAGTTGGATGCAGGTTTTCTGGCAGTTACCAATTATCCCCCGTGGGTGGCCAACATCGTACCCGTGCCGAAGAAGGATGGTAAAGTCAGGATGTGTGTCAATTACCGAGATTTAAACATGGCCAGTCCGAAAGATGACTTCCCATTACCTCACATTGATGTATTGGTCGATAACACTGCTCAGTCCTCGGTTTTCTCTTTCATGGATGGTTTTTCTGGCTATAATCAGATCAAGATGGCGCCAAAAGACATGGAGAAGACGACGTTCATTACACCTTGGGGCATGTTCTGTTATAAGGTAATGCCATTTGGGTTGAAGAACGCCGGTGCTACCTACCAAATAGCTATGACGACTCTCTTTCATGACATGATGCACAAAGAAATTGAAGTGTATGTGGATGATATGATTTCGAAGTCTCAGACAGAAGAGGAGCACTTGGTAAACTTGCAAAAGTTGTTTAAAAGATTGAGAAAGTTCAAACTGAGGCTGAATCCAAACAAGTGTACATTTGGAGTGAGATCTGGAAAGCTGTTAGGTTCCATTGTCAGTGAGAAAGGGATTGAGGTTGACCCAGCGAAAGTAAAAGCTATTCAAGAAATGCCTGAACCAAGAACGGAAAAGCAGGTTCATGGGTTTTTGGGGAGGCTGAACTACATTGCACGGTTCATATCTCACCTAACAGCTACGTGCGAACCGATATTTAAATTGCTACGAAAAGATCAAGCAATCAGGTGGAACAATGATTGTCAAAAGCTTTTGATAAGATAAAAGAATATTTGAAGAAACCTCCAATTCTTATACCTCCAGTTCTGGAAGGCCTCTGATAATGTACCTTTCAGTAACAGAGAATTCGATGGGGTGTGTATTGGGACAGCATGACGAGTCTGGTCGAAAAGAGCATGCAATATACTACCTTAGCAAAAAGTTTACCGACTGTGAAACAAGATATTCGCTACTCGAGAAAACTTGTTGCGCTTTGGCATGGGCTGCTCGCCGACTAAGTCAGTATATGTTGAACCATACTACCTTGTTGATTTCTAAGATGGACCCAGTAAAGTATATCTTTGAAAAGCCGGCTCTTACCGGACGAGTGGCTCGTTGGCAGATGATTTTGACAGAGTATGATATCCAGTACACGTCGCAAAAGGCCATCAAGGGTAGTATTCTGTCCGATTACCTTGCCGAGCAACCAATCGATGACTATCAGCCGATGATGTTTGAATTCCCCGATGAGATATCATGTACTTAAAGATGAAAGATTGTGAAGAGCCTCTTGTCGAGGAAGGACCTGATCCCGATGACAAGTGGACACTGATGTTTGATGGGGCAGTAAACGTGAATGGAAATGGTGTTGGGGAAGTACTCATTAATCCTAAAGGTGCACACATACCTTTTTCTACCAGATTGACTTTTGAAGTAACCAACAACGAAGCTGAGTACGAGGCCTGTATCATGGGAATTGAGGAAGCCATCGATCTAAGGATCAAAACCATGGACATTTATGGAGATTCTGCTCTAGTGATTAACCAAATCAATGGAGACTGGAATACTCATCAACCGCATTTGATTCCTTATAGAGATTACACCAGAAGGATCCTGACTTTCTTCAAGACAGTAAAGTTGTATCATGTACCCCGAGATGAAAATCAAATGGCTGATGCCTTAGCCACATTGTCTTCCATGATCAAAGTTCATTGGCAGAATCATGTGCCACACGTTGCTGTGAATCGACTCGAGAGGCCTGCGTATGTGTTTGCAGCCGAGTCTGTTATTGATGAGAAGCTGTGGTTTTATGATATTAAGAATTTCCTCAAAAGCCAAGAGTATCCTGAAGGAGCGTCAAAGAATGACAAGAAGACATTGAGAAGGCTAGCTGGAAGCTTTTACTTGAACAAGGATGATGTGTTGTACAAGAGGAACTTTGACATGGTTCTGCTCAGATGCGTGGTTAGACACGAAGCAAACATGTTAATGCAGGAAGTATACGAGAGATCTTTCGGTACCCATGCTGGTGGTCATGCAATGGCCAAGAAGTTGTTAAGAGTCGGTTATTACTGGATAACCATGGAATCTGATTGTTTCAAATACGCTCGGAAGTGCCACAAATGTCAGATCTATGCAGATAAAGTGCATGTACCACCAAACCCTCTGAATATTATGAATTCTCCTTGGCCATTCGCGATGTGGGGCATCGATATGATTGGAAAAATTGAACCTACTGCTTCTAGTGGACATCGCTTCATCCTGGTCACGATTGATTACTTTACCAAGTGGGTGGAAGCAGCTTCCTATGCCAATGTTACCAGACAAGTGGTTACTCGATTCATTAAGAAAGAAATTATCTGTCGTTACGGGGTTCCTGAGAGAATCATCACTGATAATGGTTTGAATCTCAATAACAAGATGATGAAAAAGCTTTGCAAAGACTTTAAGATCGAACACCACAATTCTACTCCTTACAGACCAAAGATGAATGGTGCTGTAGAGGCGGCAAACAAGAACATTAAGAAGATTGTGCAAAAGATGGTTGTGACGTACAAGGATTGTCATGAGATGTTGCCTTTCGCTTTGCATGGGTATCGTACCTCAGTGCGTACGTCAACCGGGGCAACTCCGTTTTCACCTGTGTATGGCATGGAGGCAGTCTTGCCAGTAGAAGTTGAAATCCCTTCTTTGAGGGTGATGATGGATGTAAAACTTGACGAGGCTGAGTGGGTTCAAGCCAGGTTTGATGAGTTAAATTCATTGAGTAAAAGTGATTCGCAGCTGTGTGCCATGGACAACTATATCAGAGAACGATGAAGAAGGCCTTTGATCAGAAAGTGCATCCTCGAAGCTATCAGATAGGTGGCTTAGTTTTGAAGAGGATCCTTCCTCCCGGTAAGATAACAGGGGCAAGTGGACTCCGAATTATGAAGGTCTATATGTTGTTAAAAAGGTCTTTTCTGGTGGAGCCTTGATGCTTACAACTATGGATGGTGAAGATTTTCCGTCTCCTGTGAATTCAGATGTAGTAAAAAAATACTTCGCATAAACTGACCCGCTGGACAAAAAAAGAAAGTCCAGGCAAAAAAGGGCATCCCGGCGAACCAAGAGAAAAAAGAAAAGAAAAAGGTTCGGGCAAAAGTTAGGGATAAAGAATAAAAATAATATGTACACTTGGTAAGTCGAAAACATGCAAAGGCGGCTTAGGCAAAAATGGGTATCCTGGTGGATTGAAACCTGAAAAGGCGGTCCAGGCAAAAGAGGGATTAAAGCGAGACTACAGTCTGAGTTAATTGTACTTCATCGCATTTCAGTGTCTACCATCTTGAAGGATATGATCGGTCCAATCACTCTTCTCGGGAAAGCAAAGAATTTGGGGGAATGTGAAGATCTATGAGTCTTAACAGAATTGGAAAATAGTGGAATGCCGTGCTCACATTGCCAATAGGATATTTTATTTTCTCTTTTGGCGCAATTACCTCTTCCTAGGAATTGCTTCTTGATGTATTTGCCTTTATAGGCCATTTTCAATCAATAAAAGTTGTTATTCAGTCAAATTGCTCTCTTGTGATTTTAATTCTACTATTTTGTTTGCAAAAAACGTCCGAATTTTTTGATAAACATTGCATCTAAAAACATGAAGGCTAGACAATGACGTGCGGAAAGATAAAACATCTGAAAATCATTTTGAATGTTGAGTACACTTGAGTATATTTTGTCCATGCGATCCCCTGGGGCATGTATGTCCTGCCGTTTTGCAGGTTACTATCTTTGATTGATGGCTAAAGCAGATGAGCCAAAGTTTGTTCGAAGTAAGACCCTGTTGTTTCAGCACTGTCCAGTCGTGTAAGAAGTTGGGTCGTCTAAGTCGAGTTCAGAATTTGTTTCCCCAGCATGGTCGAGAGGTTGGTGTTTTCCCAACAAGTGACTCCCTAGTTGAGTTGGTTTCTCTACCGTTCCGAGAATGTCAGATCAGTAAGTATCCTCAGCAGAATTGTTGTATATCCCCACAGAGTTGGAAGATCGAATCAGAAATGGTGTGCTCAGTGAAGCGATCATTGCTTTCCCAGCAGGAGTTTCCTCCTCCTTTGCATCTTGCAGGTAGTAATCATCATTTGCATTCGCATTCTCAAATCGCGTAGCATTTCCATTCAGTATGGAGCATTACGCCATGGAAAATTCAAACATATGCATACATGTATTAAACTAGATTGGATCATATCTCCGGAAGAGACAGATCATTTTTTAACATCAGTGTAGCACATTTGCAGCAGTTGCTCTTGGCAACATTCAGAATCGATAATCCCAGTGAGATTTATTTTGTCACCAATCCGTGCAAGGGAAGCTTGATTCCTTCCGAGTTAGTCACCAGTAAGTGTCTGCCTTATTTTGACATAGGTAAATATCATCCTTGCGATACCGGTAAGTGTCGTGTTGATCCCCGTAAATGTCTGTGCTTTTCTCTGATGTCGGCAAACATCATCTTTCGATGTCGGTAAACGTCGAATTCCAATCATTGGCCATCAATAAATGGCATGTCTCTCATGGTGTCTACAAAAAATCGTTTTGTCAACACCCGTATGTCCTTTCCTTTTTTGGTGTCAGTAAACATCATTGTTCGATGTCGGTAAACATCAGCCGCTTGTTAACCATCGGTAAATGGTTTTGTCGTTTAAATAACTGTGTGTTTCGCTATCCATAAATATCGAGTATTTCAGTTTCGCCATCGGTAAACGGTTTCGTTTCATAAATTATTCTTTCCTTGGTGCTGTAAACATCTTTGTTCGATGTCGGTAAACATCGAGTTCCTCCCAGTCATCGGTAAATGTCTGGTCTTGTTTCACTTATAAACATTTGTTCGATGTCGGTAAACATCAAGTTCCTTCCCAGTCATCGGTAAATGTCTGGTCTTGTTTCACTTGTAAACATCTTTTGTTCGATGTCGGTAAACATCGAGTTCCTTCCCAGTCATCGGTAAATTTCTGGTCTTGTAGCGCTTTACTTGATATCGGAAAATATCAAATCCGTTTTGAAGTCGCCATCGGTAAATGGCCTCGCTTTCCTTGATATTGGAAAATATCAAATCCGTTTTGAAGTCGCCATCGGTAATGGCCTCGCTTCTTTGATATCGGTAAACATCAAATCGGTTTTGAGGCCGCCATAGGCAAATGGCCTCGCTTTCTTTGATATCGGTAAACATCAAATCCGTTTTGAAGCCGCCATCGGTAAATGGCCTCGCTTTCTTTGATATCGGTAAATATTGAATTTGTTTTGAAGCCGCCATCGGTAAATGGCCTCGCTTTCTTTGATATCGGTAAATATCAAATTATTTTGAAGCCGCCATCGGTAAATGGCCTCGCTTCTTTTGATATCGGTAAATATCAAAAAAATTTGAAGCCCCGCCATCGGTAAATGGCCTCGCTTTCTTGATATCAGTAAATATCGAATTTGTTTTGAAGCCGCCATAGGTAAATGGCCTCGCTTCTTTGATATCGGTAAATATCAAATTTATTTTGAAGCCGCCATCGGTAAATGGCCTCGCTTTCTTTGATATCGGTAAATATCAAATTTGTTTTAAAGCTGCCATCGGTAAATGGCCTCGCTTTCCTTGATTCATCACCTACAGATGCAAATTCTCCATTTCTTTTGTATTCAATCCCTATTTACCTTGAAAGTCTTTTAGTCGCTGCTTTCATTCGTTCAGGTTCACAGTTGCTTGAATAGGGGCATTGTAGCACCTCAAATTTGCCCTCCTCTTCATGCATTCATTTTTAGGTCTTTAACATTTCATATTGCATTTCATCATGTAATCAGAATTAGCTCCAGAGTTTACCTTCCAAGAAGCTTGATATCATCCAGTCTTGGTTTCATTTTCAGAGTTTTTCTTTAAAGGATCAGCTTAATGGGCTCAGTACAGTTCAAAATTCAATTGTGAAGTCAAAGTCAATGTTGGTCAACTGAGGGTCAAATGGCTAGGGAATGACTTGAGATAATTCCAACATGTTCAAATGTGGTCTGTTCATCGGTTCAAACGTTCCATCTTGAAGGGACCCCCCCCAAAGGTTTGTTCCTGAGCTGTCATGCTCGCTAGGAGAGCATAATGTTCGCTAGCGAGCCCCAAGATAACCACCAGAGTCCCCTGCGCCCAGAAGGAACTTCTGAACTGTCATGCTCGCTAGGCGAGCCATCCTTCGCTAGGCGAAGCCCCCGCTTCCCCCCCCCCCCCCCCCCCCCCCCCCCCCCCCCCCCCCCCCCCCCCCCCCCCCCCCCCCCCCACCCCCCCCCCCCCCCCCCCCCTCCCCCCCCCCCCCCCCCCCCCCACCCCCCCACCCCCCCCCCCACCCCCCCCCCCCCCCCACCCCCCCCCCCCCCCCCCCCCCCCCCCCCCCCCGCCCCCCCCCCCCCCCCCCCCCCCCCCCCCCCCCCCCCCCCCCCCCCCCCCCCCCCCCCCCCCCCCCCCCCCCCCCCCCCCCCCCCCCCCCCCCCCCCCCCCCCCCCCCCCCCCCCCCCCCCCCCCCCCGCCCCCACCCCCCCCCCCCCCCCCCCCCCCCCCCCCCCCCCCCCCCCCCCCCCCCCCCCCCCCCCCCACCCCGCCCGCCCCCCCCCCCCCCCCCCCCCCCCCCCCCACCCCCCCCCCCCCCCCCCCCCCCCCCCCCCCCCCACCCCCCCCCCCCCCCCCCCCCCCCCCCCCCCCCCCCCCCCCCCCCCCCCCCCCCCCCCCCCCCCCCCCCCCCCCCCCCCCCCCCCCCCCCCCCGCACCCCCCCCCCCCCCCCCCCTCCCCCCCCCCCCCCCCCCCCCCCCCCCCCCCCCCCCCCCCCCCCCCCCCCCCCCCCCCCCCCCCCCCCCCCCCCCCCCCCCCCCCCCCCCCCCCCCCCCCCCCCCCCCCCCCCCCCCCCCCCCCCCCCCCCCCCCTCCCCCCCCCCCCCCCCCCCCCCCCCCCCCCCCCCACCCCCCCCCCCCCCCCGCCCCCGCCCCCCCCCCCCCCACCCCCCCCCCCCCCCCCCCCCCCCCCCCCCCCCCCCCCCCCCCCCCCCACCCCCCCCCCCCCCCACCCCCCCCCCCCCCCCCCCCCCCCCCCCCCCCCCCCCCCCCCCACCCCCCCCCCCCCCCCCCCCCCCCCCCCCCCCCCCCCCACCCCCCCCCCCCCCCCCCCCCCCCCCCCCCCCCCCCCCCCCCTCCCCCCCCCCCCCCCCCCCCCCCCCCCCCCCCCCCCCCCCCCCCCCCCCCCCCCCCCCCCCCCCCCCCCCCCCCCCCCCCCCCCCCCCCCCCCCCCCCCCCCCCCCCCCCCCCCCCCCCCCCCCCCCCCCCCCCCCCCCCCCCCCCCCCCCCCCCCCCCCCCCCCCCCCCCCCCCCCCCCCCCCCCCCCCCCCCCCCCCCCCCCCCCCCCCCCCCCCCCCCCCCCACCCCCCCCCCCCCCCCCCCCCCCCCCCCCCCCCCCCCCCCCCCACCCCCCCCCCCCCCCCCCCCCCCCCCCCCCCCCCACCCCCCCCCCCCCCCCCCCCCCCCCCCCCCCCCCCCCCCCCCCCCCCCCCCCCCCCCCCCCCCCCCACCCCCCCCCCCCCCCCCCCCCCCCCCCCCCCCCCCCCCCCCCCCCCCCCCCCCCCCCCCCCCCCCCCCCCCCCCCCCCCCCCCCCCCCCCCCCCCCCCCCCCCCCCCCCCCCCCCCCCCCCCCCCCCCCCCCCCCCCCCCCCCCCCCCCCCCCCCCCCCCCCCCCCCCCCCCCCCCCCCCCCCCCCCCCCCCCCCCCCCCCCCCCCCCCCCCCCCCCCCCCCCCCCCCCCCCCCCCCCCCCCCCCCCCCCCCCCCCCCCCCCCCCCCCCCCCCCCCCCCCCCCCCCCCCCCCCCCCCCCCCCCCCCCCCCCCCCCCCCCCCCCCCCCCCCCCCCCCCCCCCCCCCCCCCCCCCACCCCCCCCCCCCCCCCCCCCCCCCCCCCCCCCCCCCCCCCCCCCCCCCCCCCCCCCCCCCCCCCCCCCCCCCCCCCCCCCCCCCCCCCCCCCCCCCCCCCCCCCCCCCCCCCCCCCCCCCCCCCCCCCCCCCCCCCCCCCCCCCCCCCCCCCCCCCCCCCCCCCCCCCACCCCCCCCCCCCCCCCCCCCCCCCCCCCCCCCCCCCCCCCCCCCCCCCCCCCCCCCCCCCCCCCCCCCCCCCCCCCCCCCCCCCCCCCCCCCCCCCCCCCCCCCCCCCCCCCCCCCCCCCCCCCCCCCCCCCCCCCCCCCCCCCCCCCCCCCCCCCCCCCCCCCCCCCCCCCCCCCCCCCCCCCCCCCCCCCCCCCCCCCCCCCCCCCCCCCACCCCCCCCCCCACCCCCCCCCCCCCCCCCCCCCCCCCCCCCCCCCCCCCCCCCCCCCCCCCCCCCCCCCCCCCCCCCCCCCCCCCCCCCCCCCCCCCCCCCCCCCCCCCCCCCCCCCCCCCCCCCCCCCCCCCCCCCCCCCCCCCCCCCCCCCCCCCCCCCCCCCCCCCCCCACCCCCCCCCCCCCCCCCCCCCCCCCCCCCCCCCCCCCCCCCCCCCCCCCCCCCCCCCCCCCCCCCCCCCCCCCCCCCCCCCCCCCCCCCCCCCCCCCCCCCCCCCCCCCCCCCCCCCCCCCCCCCCCCCCCCCCCCCCCCCCCCCCCCCCCCCCCCCCCCCCCCCCCCCCCCCCCCCCCCCCCCCCCCCCCCCCCCCCCCCCCCCCCCCCCCCCCCCCCCCCCCCCCCCCCCCCCCCCCCCCCCCCCCCCCCCCCCCCCCCCCCCCCCCCCCCCCCCCCCCCCCCCCCCCCCCCCCCCCCCCCCCCCCCCCCCCCCCCCCCCCCCCCCCCCCCCCCCCCCCCCCCCCCCCCCCCCCCCCCCCCCCCCCCCCCCCCCCCCCCCCCCCCCCCCCCCCCCCCCCCCCCCCCCCCCCCCCCCCCCCCCCCCCCCCCCCCCCCCCCCCCCCCCCCCCCCCCCCCCCCCCCCCCCCCCCCCCCCCCCCCCCCCCCCCCCCCCCCCCCCCCCCCCCCCCCCCCCCCCCCCCCCCCCCCCCCCCACCCCCCCCCCCCCCCCCCCCCCCCCCCCCCCCCCCCCCCCCCCCCCCCCCCCCCCCCCCCCCCCCCCCCCCCCCCCCCCCCCCCCCCCCCCCCCCCCCCCCCCCCCCCCCCCCCCCCCCCCCCCCCCCCCCCCCCCCCCCCCCCCCCCCCCCCCCCCCCCCCCCCCCCCCCCCCCCCCCCCCCCCCCCCCCCCCCCCCCCCCCCCCCCCCCCCCCCCCCCCCCCCCCCCCCCCCCCCCCCCCCCCCCCCCCCCCCCCCCCCCCCCCCCCCCCCCCCCCCCCCCCCCCCCCCCCCCCCCCCCCCCCCCCCCCCCCCCCCCCCCCCCCCCCCCCCCCCCCCCCCCCCCCCCCCCCCCCCCCCCCCCCCCCCCCCCCCCCCCCCCCCCCCCCCCCCCCCCCCCCCCCCCCCCCCCCCCCCCCCCCCCCCCCCCCCCCCCCCCCCCCCCCCCCCCCCCCCCCCCCCCCCCCCCCCCCCCCCCCCCCCCCCCCCCCCCCCCCCCCCCCCCCCCCCCCCCCCCCCCCCCCCCCCCCCCCCCCCCCCCCCCCCCCCCCCCCCCCCCCCCCCCCCCCCCCCCCCCCCCCCCCCCCCCCCCCCCCCCCCCCCCCCCCCCCCCCCCCCCCCCCCCCCCCCCCCCCCCCCCCCCCCCCCCCCCCCCCCCCCCCCCCCCCCCCCCCCCCCCCCCCCCCCCCCCCCCCCCCCCCCCCCCCCCCCCCCCCCCCCCCCCCCCCCCCCCCCCCCCCCCCCCCCCCCCCCCCCCCCCCCCCCCCCCCCCCCCCCCCCCCCCCCCCCCCCCCCCCCCCCCCCCCCCCCCCCCCCCCCCCCCCCCCCCCCCCCCCCCCCCCCCCCCCCCCCCCCCCCCCCCCCCCCCCCCCCCCCCCCCCCCCCCCCCCCCCCCCCCCCCCCCCCCCCCCCCCCCCCCCCCCCCCCCCCCCCCCCCCCCCCCCCCCCCCCCCCCCCCCCCCCCCCCCCCCCCCCCCCCCCCCCCCCCCCCCCCCCCCCCCCCCCCCCCCCCCCCCCCCCCCCCCCCCCCCCCCCCCCCCCCCCCCCCCCCCCCCCCCCCCCCCCCCCCCCCCCCCCCCCCCCCCCCCCCCCCCCCCCCCCCCCCCCCCCCCCCCCCCCCCCCCCCCCCCCCCCCCCCCCCCCCCCCCCCCCCCCCCCCCCCCCCCCCCCCCCCCCCCCCCCCCCCCCCCCCCCCCCCCCCCCCCCCCCCCCCCCCCCCCCCCCCCCCCCCCCCCCCCCCCCCCCCCCCCCCCCCCCCCCCCCCCCCCCCCCCCCCCCCCCCCCCCCCCCCCCCCCCCCCCCCCCCCCCCCCCCCCCCCCCCCCCCCCCCCCCCCCCCCCCCCCCCCCCCCCCCCCCCCCCCCCCCCCCCCCCCCCCCCCCCCCCCCCCCCCCCCCCCCCCCCCCCCCCCCCCCCCCCCCCCCCCCCCCCCCCCCCCCCCCCCCCCCCCCCCCCCCCCCCCCCCCCCCCCCCCCCCCCCCCCCCCCCCCCCCCCCCCCCCCCCCCCCCCCCCCCCCCCCCCCCCCCCCCCCCCCCCCCCCCCCCCCCCCCCCCCCCCCCCCCCCCCCCCCCCCCCCCCCCCCCCCCCCCCCCCCCCCCCCCCCCCCCCCCCCCCCCCCCCCCCCCCCCCCCCCCCCCCCCCCCCCCCCCCCCCCCCCCCCCCCCCCCCCCCCCCCCCCCCCCCCCCCCCCCCCCCCCCCCCCCCCCCCCCCCCCCCCCCCCCCCCCCCCCCCCCCCCCCCCCCCCCCCCCCCCCCCCCCCCCCCCCCCCCCCCCCCCCCCCCCCCCCCCCCCCCCCCCCCCCCCCCCCCCCCCCCCCCCCCCCCCCCCCCCCCCCCCCCCCCCCCCCCCCCCCCCCCCCCCCCCCCCCCCCCCCCCCCCCCCCCCCCCCCCCCCCCCCCCCCCCCCCCCCCCCCCCCCCCCCCCCCCCCCCCCCCCCCCCCCCCCCCCCCCCCCCCCCCCCCCCCCCCCCCCCCCCCCCCCCCCCCCCCCCCCCCCCCCCCCCCCCCCCCCCCCCCCCCCCCCCCCCCCCCCCCCCCCCCCCCCCCCCCCCCCCCCCCCCCCCCCCCCCCCCCCCCCCCCCCCCCCCCCCCCCCCCCCCCCCCCCCCCCCCCCCCCCCCCCCCCCCCCCCCCCCCCCCCCCCCCCCCCCCCCCCCCCCCCCCCCCCCCCCCCCCCCCCCCCCCCCCCCCCCCCCCCCCCCCCCCCCCCCCCCCCCCCCCCCCCCCCCCCCCCCCCCCCCCCCCCCCCCCCCCCCCCCCCCCCCCCCCCCCCCCCCCCCCCCCCCCCCCCCCCCCCCCCCCCCCCCCCCCCCCCCCCCCCCCCCCCCCCCCCCCCCCCCCCCCCCCCCCCCCCCCCCCCCCCCCCCCCCCCCCCCCCCCCCCCCCCCCCCCCCCCCCCCCCCCCCCCCCCCCCCCCCCCCCCCCCCCCCCCCCCCCCCCCCCCCCCCCCCCCCCCCCCCCCCCCCCCCCCCCCCCCCCCCCCCCCCCCCCCCCCCCCCCCCCCCCCCCCCCCCCCCCCCCCCCCCCCCCCCCCCCCCCCCCCCCCCCCCCCCCCCCCCCCCCCCCCCCCCCCCCCCCCCCCCCCCCCCCCCCCCCCCCCCCCCCCCCCCCCCCCCCCCCCCCCCCCCCCCCCCCCCCCCCCCCCCCCCCCCCCCCCCCCCCCCCCCCCCCCCCCCCCCCCCCCCCCCCCCCCCCCCCCCCCCCCCCCCCCCCCCCCCCCCCCCCCCCCCCCCCCCCCCCCCCCCCCCCCCCCCCCCCCCCCCCCCCCCCCCCCCCCCCCCCCCCCCCCCCCCCCCCCCCCCCCCCCCCCCCCCCCCCCCCCCCCCCCCCCCCCCCCCCCCCCCCCCCCCCCCCCCCCCCCCCCCCCCCCCCCCCCCCCCCCCCCCCCCCCCCCCCCCCCCCCCCCCCCCCCCCCCCCCCCCCCCCCCCCCCCCCCCCCCCCCCCCCCCCCCCCCCCCCCCCCCCCCCCCCCCCCCCCCCCCCCCCCCCCCCCCCCCCCCCCCCCCCCCCCCCCCCCCCCCCCCCCCCCCCCCCCCCCCCCCCCCCCCCCCCCCCCCCCCCCCCCCCCCCCCCCCCCCCCCCCCCCCCCCCCCCCCCCCCCCCCCCCCCCCCCCCCCCCCCCCCCCCCCCCCCCCCCCCCCCCCCCCCCCCCCCCCCCCCCCCCCCCCCCCCCCCCCCCCCCCCCCCCCCCCCCCCCCCCCCCCCCCCCCCCCCCCCCCCCCCCCCCCCCCCCCCCCCCCCCCCCCCCCCCCCCCCCCCCCCCCCCCCCCCCCCCCCCCCCCCCCCCCCCCCCCCCCCCCCCCCCCCCCCCCCCCCCCCCCCCCCCCCCCCCCCCCCCCCCCCCCCCCCCCCCCCCCCCCCCCCCCCCCCCCCCCCCCCCCCCCCCCCCCCCCCCCCCCCCCCCCCCCCCCCCCCCCCCCCCCCCCCCCCCCCCCCCCCCCCCCCCCCCCCCCCCCCCCCCCCCCCCCCCCCCCCCCCCCCCCCCCCCCCCCCCCCCCCCCCCCCCCCCCCCCCCCCCCCCCCCCCCCCCCCCCCCCCCCCCCCCCCCCCCCCCCCCCCCCCCCCCCCCCCCCCCCCCCCCCCCCCCCCCCCCCCCCCCCCCCCCCCCCCCCCCCCCCCCCCCCCCCCCCCCCCCCCCCCCCCCCCCCCCCCCCCCCCCCCCCCCCCCCCCCCCCCCCCCCCCCCCCCCCCCCCCCCCCCCCCCCCCCCCCCCCCCCCCCCCCCCCCCCCCCCCCCCCCCCCCCCCCCCCCCCCCCCCCCCCCCCCCCCCCCCCCCCCCCCCCCCCCCCCCCCCCCCCCCCCCCCCCCCCCCCCCCCCCCCCCCCCCCCCCCCCCCCCCCCCCCCCCCCCCCCCCCCCCCCCCCCCCCCCCCCCCCCCCCCCCCCCCCCCCCCCCCCCCCCCCCCCCCCCCCCCCCCCCCCCCCCCCCCCCCCCCCCCCCCCCCCCCCCCCCCCCCCCCCCCCCCCCCCCCCCCCCCCCCCCCCCCCCCCCCCCCCCCCCCCCCCCCCCCCCCCCCCCCCCCCCCCCCCCCCCCCCCCCCCCCCCCCCCCCCCCCCCCCCCCCCCCCCCCCCCCCCCCCCCCCCCCCCCCCCCCCCCCCCCCCCCCCCCCCCCCCCCCCCCCCCCCCCCCCCCCCCCCCCCCCCCCCCCCCCCCCCCCCCCCCCCCCCCCCCCCCCCCCCCCCCCCCCCCCCCCCCCCCCCCCCCCCCCCCCCCCCCCCCCCCCCCCCCCCCCCCCCCCCCCCCCCCCCCCCCCCCCCCCCCCCCCCCCCCCCCCCCCCCCCCCCCCCCCCCCCCCCCCCCCCCCCCCCCCCCCCCCCCCCCCCCCCCCCCCCCCCCCCCCCCCCCCCCCCCCCCCCCCCCCCCCCCCCCCCCCCCCCCCCCCCCCCCCCCCCCCCCCCCCCCCCCCCCCCCCCCCCCCCCCCCCCCCCCCCCCCCCCCCCCCCCCCCCCCCCCCCCCCCCCCCCCCCCCCCCCCCCCCCCCCCCCCCCCCCCCCCCCCCCCCCCCCCCCCCCCCCCCCCCCCCCCCCCCCCCCCCCCCCCCCCCCCCCCCCCCCCCCCCCCCCCCCCCCCCCCCCCCCCCCCCCCCCCCCCCCCCCCCCCCCCCCCCCCCCCCCCCCCCCCCCCCCCCCCCCCCCCCCCCCCCCCCCCCCCCCCCCCCCCCCCCCCCCCCCCCCCCCCCCCCCCCCCCCCCCCCCCCCCCCCCCCCCCCCCCCCCCCCCCCCCCCCCCCCCCCCCCCCCCCCCCCCCCCCCCCCCCCCCCCCCCCCCCCCCCCCCCCCCCCCCCCCCCCCCCCCCCCCCCCCCCCCCCCCCCCCCCCCCCCCCCCCCCCCCCCCCCCCCCCCCCCCCCCCCCCCCCCCCCCCCCCCCCCCCCCCCCCCCCCCCCCCCCCCCCCCCCCCCCCCCCCCCCCCCCCCCCCCCCCCCCCCCCCCCCCCCCCCCCCCCCCCCCCCCCCCCCCCCCCCCCCCCCCCCCCCCCCCCCCCCCCCCCCCCCCCCCCCCCCCCCCCCCCCCCCCCCCCCCCCCCCCCCCCCCCCCCCCCCCCCCCCCCCCCCCCCCCCCCCCCCCCCCCCCCCCCCCCCCCCCCCCCCCCCCCCCCCCCCCCCCCCCCCCCCCCCCCCCCCCCCCCCCCCCCCCCCCCCCCCCCCCCCCCCCCCCCCCCCCCCCCCCCCCCCCCCCCCCCCCCCCCCCCCCCCCCCCCCCCCCCCCCCCCCCCCCCCCCCCCCCCCCCCCCCCCCCCCCCCCCCCCCCCCCCCCCCCCCCCCCCCCCCCCCCCCCCCCCCCCCCCCCCCCCCCCCCCCCCCCCCCCCCCCCCCCCCCCCCCCCCCCCCCCCCCCCCCCCCCCCCCCCCCCCCCCCCCCCCCCCCCCCCCCCCCCCCCCCCCCCCCCCCCCCCCCCCCCCCCCCCCCCCCCCCCCCCCCCCCCCCCCCCCCCCCCCCCCCCCCCCCCCCCCCCCCCCCCCCCCCCCCCCCCCCCCCCCCCCCCCCCCCCCCCCCCCCCCCCCCCCCCCCCCCCCCCCCCCCCCCCCCCCCCCCCCCCCCCCCCCCCCCCCCCCCCCCCCCCCCCCCCCCCCCCCCCCCCCCCCCCCCCCCCCCCCCCCCCCCCCCCCCCCCCCCCCCCCCCCCCCCCCCCCCCCCCCCCCCCCCCCCCCCCCCCCCCCCCCCCCCCCCCCCCCCCCCCCCCCCCACCCCCCCCCCCCCCCCCCCCCCCCCCCCCCCCCCCCCCCCCCCCCCCCCCCCCCCCCCCCCCCCCCCCCCCCCCCCCCCCCCCCCCCCCCCCCCCCCCCCCCCCCCCCCCCCCCCCCCCCCCCCCCCCCCCCCCCCCCCCCCCCCCCCCCCCCCCCCCCCCCCCCCCCCCCCCCCCCCCCCCCCCCCCCCCCCCCCCCCCCCCCCCCCCCCCCCCCCCCCCCCCCCCCCCCCCCCCCCCCCCCCCCCCCCCCCCCCCCCCCCCCCCCCCCCCCCCCCCCCCCCCCCCCCCCCCCCCCCCCCCCCCCCCCCCCCCCCCCCCCCCCCCCCCCCCCCCCCCCCCCCCCCCCCCCCCCCCCCCCCCCCCCCCCCCCCCCCCCCCCCCCCCCCCCCCCCCCCCCCCCCCCCCCCCCCCCCCCCCCCCCCCCCCCCCCCCCCCCCCCCCCCCCCCCCCCCCCCCCCCCCACCCCCCCCCCCCCCCCCCCCCCCCCCCCCCCCCCCCCCCCCCCCCCCCCCCCCCCCCCCCCCCCCCCCCCCCCCCCCCCCCCCCCCCCCCCCCCCCCCCCCCCCCCCCCCCCCCCCCCCCCCCCCCCCCCCCCCCCCCCCCCCCCCCCCCCCCCCCCCCCCCCCCCCCCCCCCCCCCCCCCCCCCCCCCCCCCCCCCCCCCCCCCCCCCCCCCCCCCCCCCCCCCCCCCCCCCCCCCCCCCCCCCCCCCCCCCCCCCCCCCCCCCCCCCCCCCCCCCCCCCCCCCCCCCCCCCCCCCCCCCCCCCCCCCCCCCCCCCCCCCCCCCCCCCCCCCCCCCCCCCCCCCCCCCCCCCCCCCCCCCCCCCCCCCCCCCCCCCCCCCCCCCCCCCCCCCCCCCCCCCCCCCCCCCCCCCCCCCCCCCCCCCCCCCCCCCCCCCCCCCCCCCCCCCCCCCCCCCCCCCCCCCCCCCCCCCCCCCCCCCCCCCCCCCCCCCCCCCCCCCCCCCCCCCCCCCCCCCCCCCCCCCCCCCCCCCCCCCCCCCCCCCCCCCCCCCCCCCCCCCCCCCACCCCCCCCCCCCCCCCCCCCCCCCCCCCCCCCCCCCCCCCCCCCCCCCCCCCCCCCCCCCCCCCCCCCCCCCCCCCCCCCCCCCCCCCCCCCCCCCCCCCCCCCCCCCCCCCCCCCCCCCCCCCCCCCCCCCCCCCCCCCCCCCCCCCCCCCCCCCCCCCCCCCCCCCCCCCCCCCCCCCCCCCCCCCCCCCCCCCCCCCCCCCCCCCCCCCCCCCCCCCCCCCCCCCCCCCCCCCCCCCCCCCCCCCCCCCCCCCCCCCCCCCCCCCCCCCCCCCCCCCCCCCCCCCCCCCCCCCCCCCCCCCCCCCCCCCCCCCCCCCCCCCCCCCCCCCCCCCCCCCCCCCCCCCCCCCCCCCCCCCCCCCCCCCCCCCCCCCCCCCCCCCCCCCCCCCCCCCCCCCCCCCCCCCCCCCCCCCCCCCCCCCCCCCCCCCCCCCCCCCCCCCCCCCCTCCCCCCCCCCCCCCCCCCCCCCCCCCCCCCCCCCCCCCCCCCCCCCCCCCCCCCCCCCCCCCCCCCCCCCCCCCCCCCCCCCCCCCCCCCCCCCCCCCCCCCCCCCCCCCCCCCCCCCCCCCCCCCCCCCCCCCCCCCCCCCCCCCCCCCCCCCCCCCCCCCCCCCCCCCCCCCCCCCCCCCCCCCCCCCCCCCCCCCCCCCCCCCCCCCCCCCCCCCCCCCCCCCCCCCCCCCCCCCCCCCCCCCCCCCCCCCACCCCCCCCCCCCCCCCCCCCCCCCCCCCCCCCCCCCCCCCCCCCCCCCCCCCCCCCCCCCCCCCCCCCCCCCCCCCCCCCCCCCCCCCCCCCCCCCCCCCCCCCCCCCCCCCCCCCCCCCCCCCCCCCCCCCCCCCCCCCCCCCCCCCCCCCCCCCCCCCCCCCCCACCCCCCCCCCCCCCCCCCCCCCCCCCCCCCCCCCCCCCCCCCCCCCCCCCCCCCCCCCCCCCCCCCCCCCCCCCCCCCCCCCCCCCCCCCCCCCCCCCCCCCCCCCCCCCCCCCCCCCCCCCCCCCCCCCCCCCCCCCCCCCCCCCCCCGCCCCCCCCCCCCCCCCCCCCCCCCCCCCCCCCCCCCCCCCCCCCCCCCCCCCCCCCCCCCCCCCCCCCCCCCCCCCCCCCCCCCCCCCCACCCCCCCCCCCCCCCCCCCCCCCCCCCCCCCCCCCCCCCCCCCCCCCCCCCCCCCCCCCCCCCCCCCCCCCCCCCCCCCCCCCCCCCCCCCCCCCCCCCCCCCCCCCCCCCCCCCCCCCCCCCCCCCCCCCCCCCCCCCCCCCCCCCCCCCCCCCCCCCCCCCCCCCCCCCCCCCCCCCCCCCCCCCCCCCCCCCCCCCCCCCCCCCCCCCCCCCCCCCCCCCCCCCCCCCCCCCCCCCCCCCCCCCCCCCCCCCCCCCCCCCCCCCCCCCCCCCCCCCCCCCCCCCCCCCCCCCCCCCCCCCCCCCCCCCCCCCCCCCCCCCCCCCCCCCCCCCCCCCCCCCCCCCCCCCCCCCCCCCCCCCCCCCCCCCCCCCCCCCCCCCCCCCCCCCCCCCCCCCCCCCCCCCCCCCCCCCCCCCCCCCCCCCCCCCCCCCCCCCCCCCCCCCCCCCCCCCCCCCCCCCCCCCCCCCCCCCCCCCCCCCCCCCCCCCCCCCCCCCCCCCCCCCCCCCCCCCCCCCCCCCCCCCCCCCCCCCCCCCCCCCCCCCCCCCCCCCCCCCCCCCCCCCCCCCCCCCCCCCCCCCCCCCCCCCCCCCCCCCCCCCCCCCCCCCCCCCCCCCCCCCCCCCCCCCCCCCCCCCCCCCCCCCCCCCCCCCCCCCCCCCCCCCCCCCCCCCCCCCCCCCCCCCCCCCCCCCCCCCCCCCCCCCCCCCCCCCCCCCCCCCCCCCCCCCCCCCCCCCCCCCCCCCCCCCCCCCCCCCCCCCCCCCCCCCCCCCCCCCCCCCCCCCCCCCCCCCCCCCCCCCCCCCCCCCCCCCCCCCCCCCCCCCCCCCCCCCCCCCCCCCCCCCCCCCCCCCCCCCCCCCCCCCCCCCCCCCCCCCCCCCCCCCCCCCCCCCCCCCCCCCCCCCCCCCCCCCCCCCCCCCCCCCCCCCCCCCCCCCCCCCCCCCCCCCCCCCCCCCCCCCCCCCCCCCCCCCCCCCCCCCCCCCCCCCCCCCCCCCCCCCCCCCCCCCCCCCCCCCCCCCCCCCCCCCCCCCCCCCCCCCCCCCCCCCCCCCCCCCCCCCCCCCCCCCCCCCCCCCCCCCCCCCCCCCCCCCCCCCCCCCCCCCCCCCCCCCCCCCCCCCCCCCCCCCCCCCCCCCCCCCCCCCCCCCCCCCCCCCCCCCCCCCCCCCCCCCCCCCCCCCCCCCCCCCCCCCCCCCCCCCCCCCCCCCCCCCCCCCCCCCCCCCCCCCACCCCCCCCCCCCCCCCCCCCCCCCCCCCCCCCCCCCCCCCCCCCCCCCCCCCCCCCCACCCCCCCCCCCCCCCCCCCCCCCCCCCCCCCCCCCCCCCCCCCCCCCCCCCCCCCCCCCCCCCCCCCCCCCCCCCCCCCCCCCCCCCC
>NW_026112968.1:0-7500 GCF_024323335.1 Lathyrus oleraceus
GCCTATACTTTTCTACTATCCCAATTTTAATATTTACAAAATTTTAAAAGAGAAAATGGAGTCAGTTAGGTGTTTTCATGGAAACATTAAAATTGGAGAGTATATTTGGGTTGTGAGTTAAGTTGAAGCTTTTAAACGCTAGCGGGATTTTTGTAGTTCTTAAAATTTAATATTGGTGAGGTTTCAGTTTAATGTTTTGAATTGAAAGGTAATATTGCTTAGGTTGTCTGTGTTTGGTTGGACTCTTCACAGTCGGCATATTGAGTATCAATTGGTAAATTTATCTTTAATATTAAATCTCTCCACTCTCTATTTGACATTTTTATCATAAAACCTACTAAGTCAAAACTAATGCACATTTTTTTTCTAATGCACTTTTTTTTCTATTCTACTGTATAAAATAAGTTTAGATAATAAATGTTTTATTATATTAATGAGAAATAACAAAGATCTCAAAAGGTCTAATATAATATCCATAATAGAATACCACTCACTATTCTAACATCAAGATATTAATAAAGTGCCACTTAAATACTTCTCCTTCCTCTCAAATCAAACATTACCTTAGTTGTAAACTAATTATTAGTTTATATAAAAAATAATAATTAATAACTTAAAAAATAATATAATCAATAGAATTAATTACTTGACTTTACTTAGTATATTATTTATGGAAGGTTGGAGTAAAAATGATTTTATATTAAATCTATCACTCTCTATTTAGATATTTTTCTATCATAAACCCTACTAAGTCAAAACTAATGCACATTTCTTTCTAATGCAAACTTTTTTTTTTTATCTATTCGAACTCTATAAATAAGTTTTAGATAATAATGGTGTTTACTATTTCTATAGAAATAACACAATCTCAAAATGTTAATATGAATCCATAATAGACAGACCAATCATATTCTAACATCAAGATATAATAAAGGTCACTTAAAGTTCTCCTTCCTCTCAAATCAAACAGTAACTTAGTTTGTAACTAATTTTATTTTTATATAATGACATACTATTAATAATTTAAAAAAGTAATATAATCAATAATTAGTTCCTTGACTTTCTATTGTATATTATTTATGGAAGGATGAGTAAAATCAGGCCGTTGATAAAATAAAGTATAATAAGTATATATATAATATATAATATATATTTCTTATATTATATCTATATAATATATATATATCATATATATATATATACTATATATTATATAGTCTATATATGATAATATAAAGTGCCACCACTTTTCGATATCCAATAATTAATCTAACTATTTCTATGATACCGTTAGTTTGATCATAAATAAACCTAATGTATATTTTTATGCAATTTATATGTTTCTATGCTATACTTTTTTACTATCCCAATTTTAAATATTTACAAAACTTTAAAAGAGAAAAGATATATATCTATATATTATATATTATATAGATATTTATATATATATAGAATATATATAGATATCGAGATATAGATATATATAATATACTAATATATGATATATATATATAATATGAAGACAAACAATTTAGATATCCAAATTAATCTACTATCTTCTAATGAATACCCGTTTCTGTTTGGAATCACAATAACCTAATGTTTATATTTTTATGCAGTTGTATATTTTTATGCGCTACTTTTTTTTACTATGCCCAATTTTAATATTTTACAAAATTTAACATAGACAGATCTATATGAGACAAACAAATTTAGATACCCAATATTTAATCTAATTATTTCTATGAATACCCGTTATTATTCGGATCACCATTTTAATATTTACAAAATTTAAAAGAGAAAGTGGAGTACAAGTTAGGTGTTTTCATGGAAACATTAAAATTGGAGAGTATATTTGGGTTGTGAGTTAAGTTGAAGCTTTTAAACGCTAGCGGTATTTTTGTTAGGTTCTTAAAATTTAATATTGGTGAGGTTTCAGTTTAATGTTTTGAATTGAAAGGTAATATTGCTTAGGTTGTCTGTGTTTGGTTGGATCTATTCACAGTCGGCATATTGAGTATCAATTGGTAAATTTATTTTAATATTAAATCTCTCCACTCTCTATTTGACATTTTTATCATAAAACCTACTAAGTCAAAACTAATGCACTTTTTTTTCTAATGCACTTTTTTTTCTATTCTACTGTATAAAATAAGTTTAGATAATAAAGGTTTTATTATATTATAATGAGAAATAACAAAGATCTCAAAAGGTCTAATATAATATCCATAATAGAATACCACTCACTATTCTAACATCAAGATATTAATAAAGTTCCACTTAAATACTTCTCCTTCCTCTCAAATCAAACATTACCTTAGTTGTAACTAATTATTAGTTTTATATAATAAATAATAATTAATAACTTAAAAAGTAATATAATCAATAGAATTAATTACTTGACTTTACTATTGTATATTATTTATGGAAGGATGAGTAAAATCAGGCCGTTGATAAAATAAAGTATATATATGAGACAAACAAATTTAGATATCCAATAATTAATCTAATTATTTCTCTGAATACCCGTTTATTATTCGGATCAAAATAAACATAATGTTATATTTTTATGCAATTTTATATTTTTATGCGTATACTTTTCTACTATCCCAATTTTAATATTTACAAAAATTTAAAAGAGAAAGTGGAATACAAGTTAGGTGTTTTCATGGAAACGTTAAAATTGGAGAGTATATTTGGGTTGTGAGTTAAGTTGAAGCTTTTAAACGCTAGCGGTATTTTTGTTAGGTTCTTAAAATTTAATATTGGTGAGGTTTCAGTTTAATGTTTTGAATTGAAAGGTAATATTGCTTAGGTTGTCTGTGTTTGTTGGATCTATTCACAGTCGGCATATTGAGTATCAATTGGTAAATTTATTTTTAATATTAAATCTCTCCACTCTCTATTTGACATTTTTATCATAAAACCTACTAAGTCAAAACTAATGCACATTTTTTTTCTAATGCACTTTTTTTTTATATTCTACTCTATAAAATAAGTTTAGATAATAAAGGTTTTACTATATTATAATGAGAAATAACAAAGATCTCAAAAGGTCTAATATGATATCCATAATAGAATACCACTCACTATTCTAACATCAAGATATTAATAAAGTGCCACTTAAATACTTCTCCTTCCTCTCAAATCAAACATTAACTTAGTTGTAACTAATTATTATTTTTATATAATAAATAATAATTAATAATTTAAAAGTAATATAATCAATAGAATTAATTACTTGACTTTACTATTGTATATTATTTATAAGGATGATAAAATCAGGCCGTTGATAAAATTAAGTATATATATATATATATATATATATATATATATATATATATATATATATATTATATATTATATATATAATATATATAGATATATATATATATATATATATATATATATATATATAATATATATATATATATATATATATATATATATATATGAGACAAACATATTTAGATACCCAATATTTAATCTAATTATTTCTATGAATACCCGTTATTTATTCGGATCAGAAATAAACCTAATGTTTATTTTTATGCAATTTTATATTTTATGCGTATACTTTTCTACTATCCCAATTTTAATATTTACAAAAATTTAAAAGAGAAAGTGGAGTACAAGTTAGATGTTTTCATGGAAACATTAAAAATGGAGAGTATATTTGGGTTGTGAGTTAAGTTGAATCTTTTAAACGCTAGCGGTATTTTTGTTAGGTTCTTAAAATTTAATATGGTGAGGTTTCAGTTTAATGTTTTGAATTGAAAGGTAATATTGCTTAGGTTGTCTGTGTTTGGTTGGATCTATTCACAGTCGGCATATTGAGTATCAATTGGTAAATTTATTTTTAATATTAAATCTCTCCACTCTCTATTTGACATTTTTATCATAAAACCTACTAAGTCAAAACTAATGCACTTTTTTTTTTCTATTCTACTGTATAAAATAAGTTTAGATAATAAAGGTTTTATTATATTATAATGAGAAATAACAAAGATCTCAAAAGGTCTAATATAATATCCATAATAGAATACCACTCACTATTCTAACATCAAGATATTAATAAAGTGCCACTTAAATACTTCTCCTTCCTCTCAAATCAAACATTACTTAGTTGTAACTAATTATTAGTTTTATATAATAAATAATAATTAATAACTTAAAAAGTAATATAATCAATAGAATTAATTACTTGACTTTACTATTGTATATTATTTATGGAAGGATGAGTAAAATTAGGCCGTTGATAAAATAAGTATATATATGAGACAAACAAATTTAGATATCCAATAATTAATCTAATTATTTCTATGAATACCCGTTAATTATTCGGATCAGAAATAAACCTAATGTTAAATTTTTATGCAATTTTATATGTTTATGCCTATACTTTTCTACTATCCCAATTTTAATATTTACAAAAATTTAAAAGAGAAAGTGGAGTACAAGTTAGGTGTTTTCATGGAAACATTAAAATTGGAGAGTATATTTGGGTTGTGAGTTAAGTTGAAGCTTTTAAACGCTAGCGGTATTTTTGTTAGGTTCTTAAATTTTAATATTGGTGAGGTTTCAGTTTAATGTTTTGAATTGAAAGGTAATATTGCTAGGTTGTCTGTGTTTGGTTGGATCTATTCACAGTCGGCATATTGAGTATCAATTGGTAAATTTATTTTTAATATTAAATCTCTCCACTCTCTATTTGACATTTTTATCATAAAACCTACTAAGTCAAAACTAATGCACATTTTTTTTCTAATGCACTTTTTTTTTCTATTCTACTGTATAAAATAAGTTTAGATAATAAATGTTTTATTATATTATAATGAGAAATAACAAAGATCTCAAAAGGTCTAATATAATATCCATAATAGAATACCACTCACTATTCTAACATCAAGATATTAATAAAGTGCCACTTAAATACTTCTCCTTCCTCTCAAATTAAACATTACCTTAGTTGTAACTAATTATTAGTTTTATATAATAAATAATAATTAATAATTTAAAAAGTAATATAATCAATAGAATTAATTACTTGACTTTACTATTGTATATTATTTATGGAAGGATGAGTAAAATCAGGCCGTTGATAAAATAATATATATATATATATATATATATATATATATATGAGACAAACTATTTAGATATCCAAAATTAATCTAATTATTTCTATGAATACCCGTTAATTATTCGGATCAGAAATAAACCTAATGTTTTTTTTTATGCAATTTTATATGTTTATGCGTATACTTTTCTACTATCCCAATTTTATATTTACAAAAATTTAAAAGAGAAAGTGGAGTACAAGTTAGGTGTTTTCATGGAAACATTAAAATTGGAGAGTATATTTGGGTTGTGAGTTAAGTTGAATCTTTTAAACGCTAGCGGTATTTTTGTTAGGTTCTTAAATTTTAATATTGGTGAGGTTTCAGTTTAATGTTTTGAATTGAAAGGTAATATTGCTAGGTTTCTGTGTTTGGTTGGATCTATTCACAGTCGGCATATTGAGTATCAATTGGTAAATTTATTTTTAATATTAAATCTCTCCACTCTCTATTTGACATTTTATCATAAAACCTACTAAGTCAAAACTAATGCACATTTTTTTTCTAATGCACTTTTTTTTTCTATTCTACTGTATAAAATAAGTTTAGATAATAAATGTTTTATTATATTATAATGAGAAATAACAAAGATCTCAAAAGGTCTAATATAATATCCATAATAGAATACCACTCACTATTCTAACATCAAGATATTAATAAAGTGCCACTTAAATACTTCTCCTTCCTCTCAATTAAACATTACCTTAGTTGTAACTAATTATTAGTTTATATAATAAATAATAATTAATAATTAAAAAGTAATATAATCAATAGAATTAATTACTTGACTTTACTATTGTATATTATTTATGGAAGGATGAGTAAAATCAGGCCGTTGATAAAATAAAGTATATATATATATAGACAAACATATTTAGATATCCAATAATTAATCTAATTATTTCTATGAATACCCGTTATTATTCGGATCAAAATAAACCTAATGTTTATTTTTATGCAATTTTATATTTATGCGTATACTTTTCTACTATCCCAATTTTAATATTTACAAAAATTTAAAAGAGAAAGTGGAGTACAAGTTAGGTGTTTTCATGGAAACATTAAAATTGGAGAGTATATTTGGGTTGTGAGTTAAGTTGAATCTTTTAAACGCTAGGTATTTTTGTTAGGTTCTTAAAATTTAATATTGGTGAGGTTTCAGTTTAATGTTTTGAATTGAAAGGTAATATTGCTTAGGTTTCTGTGTTTGGTTGGATCTATTCACAGTCGGCATATTGAGTATCAATTGGTAAATTTATTTTTAATATTAAATCTCTCCACTCTCTATTTGACATTTTTATCATAAAACCTACTAAGTCAAAACTAATGCACATTTTTTTCTCTAATGCACTTTTTTTTTCTATTCTACTGTATAAAATAAGTTTAGATAATAAAGGTTTTATTATATTATAATGAGAAATAACAAAGATCTCAAAAGGTCTAATATAATATCCATAATAGAATACCACTCACTATTCTAACATCAAGATATTAATAAAGTGCCACTTAAATACTTCTCCTTCCTCTCAAATCAAACATTACCTTAGTTGTAACTAATTATTAGTTTTATATAATAAATAATAATTAATACTTAAAAAGTAATATAATCAATAGAATTAATTACTTGACTTTACTATTGTATATTATTTATGGAAGGATGAGTAAAATCAGGCCGTTGATAAAATAAAGTATATATATGAGACAAACAATTTAGATATCCAATAATTAATCTAATTATTTCTCTGAATACCCGTTTATTATTCGGATCAAAAATAAACATAATGTTATTTTTATGCAATTTTATATTTTTATGCGTATACTTTTCTACTATCCCAATTTTAATATTTACAAAAATTTAAAGAGAAAGTGGAATACAAGTTAGGTGTTTTCATGGAAACGTTAAAATTGGAGAGTATATTTGGGTTGTGAGTTAAGTTGAAGCTTTTAAACGCTAGCGGTATTTTTGTTAGGTTCTTAAAATTTAATATTGGTGAGGTTTCAGTTTAATGTTTTGAATTGAAAGGTAATATTGCTTAGGTTGTCTGTGTTTGGTTGGATCTATTCACAGTCGGCATATTGAGTATCAATTGGTAAATTTATTTTTAATATTAAATCTCTCCACTCTCTATTTGACATTTTTATCATAAAACCTACTAAGTCAAAACTAATGCACATTTTTTTTCTAATGCACTTTTTTTTTTATTCTACTGTATAAATAAGTTTAGATAATAAAGGTTTATTATATTATAATGAGAAATAACAAAGATCTCAAAAGGTCTAATATAATATCCATAATAGAATACCACTCACTATTCTAACATCAAGATATTAATAAAGTGCCACTTAAATACTTCTCCTTCCTCTCAAATCAAACATTACC
>NW_026112968.1:12500-50100 GCF_024323335.1 Lathyrus oleraceus
TCTCTCCACTCTCTATTTGACATTTTTATCATAAAACCTACTAAGTCAAAACTAATGCACATTTTTTTCTAATGCACTTTTTTTTCTATTCTACTGTATAAAATAAGTTTAGATAATAAATGTTTTATTATATTATAATGAGAAATAACAAAGATCTCAAAAGGTCTAATATAATATCCATAATAGAATACCACTCACTATTCTAACATCAAGATATTAATAAAGTGCCACTTAAATACTTCTCCTTCCTCTCAAATTAAACATTACCTTAGTTGTAACTAATTATTAGTTTTATATAATAAATAATAATTAATAATTAAAAAGTAATATAATCAATAGAATTAATTACTTGACTTTACTATTGTATATTATTTATGGAAGGATGAGTAAAATCAGGCCGTTGATAAATAAAGTATATATATATATGATAGACAAACATATTTAGATATCCAAAATTAATCTAATTATATCTATGAATACCCGTTAATTATTCGGATCAGAAATAAACCTAATGTTTATTTTATGCAATTTTATATGTTTATGCGTATACTTTTCTACTATCCCAATTTTAATATTTACAAAAATTTAAAAGAGAAAGTGGAGTACAAGTTAGATGTTTTCATGGAAACATTAAAATTGGAGAGTATATTTGGGTTGTGAGTTAAGTTGAATCTTTTAAACGCTAACGGTATTTTTGTTAGGTTCTTAAATTTTAATATTGGTGAGGTTTCAGTTTAATGTTTTGAATTGAAATGTAATATTGCTAGGTTTTCTGTGTTTGGTTGGATCTATTCACAGTCGGCATATTGAGTATCAATTGGTAATTTATTTTTAATATTAAATCTCTCCACTCCCTATTTGACTTTTTATCATAAAACCTACTAAGTCAAAACTAATGCACATTTTTTTTCTAATGCACTTTTTTTTTCTATTCTACTGTATAAAATAAGTTTAGATAATAAATGTTTTATTATATTATAATGAGAAATAACAAAGATCTCAAAAGGTCTAATATAATATCCATAATAGAATACCACTCACTATTCTAACATCAAGATATTAATAAAGTGCCACTTAAATACTTCTCCTTCCTCTCAAATTAACATTACCTTAGTGTAACTATTATTATTTTATATAATAAATAATAATAATAATTTAAAAAGTAATATAATCAATAGAATTAATTACTTGACTTTACTATTGTATATTATTTATGGAAGGATGAGTAAATCAGGCCGTTGATAAAATAAAGTATATATATATATATATATATATATATATATATATATATATATATATATATATATATATATATATATATATATATATATATATCTATATATATATATATATATATATATATCTATATATATATATATATATATATATATATATATATGATGAAACAACAATTTAGATATCCAAAATTAATCTATTATCTCTATGAATACCCGTTAATTATTCGGATCAGAAATAACCTAATGTTTATTTTTATGCAATTTTATATGTTTATGCGTATACTTTTCTACTATCCCAATTTTAATATTTACAAAAATTAAAAGAGAAAGTGGAGTACAAGTTAGATGTTTTCATGGAAACATTAAAATAGGAGAGTATATTTGGGTTGTGAGTTAAGTTGAATCTTTTAAACGCTAACGGTATTTTTGTTAGGTTCTTAATTTTAATATTGGTGAGGTTTCAGTTTAATGTTTTGAATTGAAATTAATATTGCTAGGTTTTCTGTGTTTGGTTGGATCTATTCACAGTCGGCATATTGAGTATCAATTGGTAAATTTATTTTTAATATTAAATCTCTCCACTCTCTATTTGACATTTTTATCATAAAACCTACTAAGTCAAAACTAATGCACATTTTTTTCTAATGCACTTTTTTTTCTATTCTATCTACTGTATAAATAAGTTTAGATAATAAATGTTTTATTATATTAATGAGAAATAACAAAGATCTCAAAAGGTCTAATATAATATCCATAATAGAATACCACTCACTATTCTAACATCAAGATATTAATAAAGTGCCACTTAAATACTTCTCCTTCCTCTCAAATTAAACATTACCTTAGTTGTAACTAATTATTAGTTTTATATAAATAATAATTAATAATTAAAAAGTAATATAATCAATAGAATTAATTACTTGACTTTACTATTGTATATTATTTATGGAAGGATGAGTAAAATCAGGCCGTTGATAAAATAAAGTATATATATATGAGACAATCATATTTAGATATCCAAAATTAATCTAATTATATCTATGAATACCCGTTAATTATTCGGATCAGAAATAAACCTAATGTTTTTCTTATGCAATTTTATATGTTTATGCGTATACTTTTCTACTATCCCAATTTTAATATTTACAAAAATTTAAAAGAGAAAATGGAGTACAAGTTAGGTGTTTTCATGGAAACATTAAAATTGGAGAGTATATTTGGGTTGTGAGTTAAGTTGAATCTTTTAAACGCTAACGGTATTTTTGTTAGGTTCTTAAAGTTTAATATTGGTGAGGTTTCAGTTTAATGTTTTGAATTGAAAGGTAATATTGCTTAGGTTGTCTGTGTTTGGTTGGATCTATTCACAGTCGGCATATTGAGTATCAATTGGTAAATTTATTTTTATATTAAATCTCTCCACTCTCTATTTGACATTTTATCATAAACCTACTAAGTCAAAACTAATGCACTTTTTTTTCTAATGCACTTTTTTTTCTATTCTACTGTATAAAATAAGTTTAGATAATAAAGGTTTTATTTATTATAATGAGAAATAACAAAGATCTCAAAAGGTCTAATATAATATCCATAATAGAATACCACTCACTATTCTAACATCAAGATATTAATAAAGTGCCACTTAAATACTTCTCCTTCCTCTCAAATCAAACATTACCTTAGTTGTAACTAATTATTAGTTTTATATAATAAATAATAATTAATAATTAAAAAGTAATATAATCAATAGAATTAATTACTTGACTTTACTATTGTATATTATTTATGGAAGGATGAGTAAAATCAGGCCGTTGATAAAAATAGTATATATATGAGACAAACAAATTTAGATATCCAATAATTAATCTAATTATTTCTCTGAATACCCGTTTATTATTCGGATCAAAAATAAACATAATGTTATATTTTATGCAATTTTATATTTTTATGCGTATACTTTTCTACTATCCCAATTTAATATTTACAAAAATTTAAAAGAGAAAGTGGAATACAAGTTAGGTGTTTTCATGGAAACGTTAAAATTGGAGAGTATATTTGGGTTGTGAGTTAAGTTGAAGCTTTTAAACGCTAGCGGTATTTTTGTTAGGTTCTTAAATTTAATATTGGTGAGGTTTCAGTTTAATGTTTTGAATTGAAAGGTAATATTGCTTAGGTTGTCTGTGTTTGGTTGGATCTATCCACAGTCGGCATATTGAGTATCAATTGGTAAATTTATTTTAATATTAAATCTCTCCACTCTCTATTTGACATTTTATCATTAAACCTACTAAGTCAAAACTAATGCACATTTTTTTTCTAATGCACTTTTTTTTTCTTCTACTCTATAAAATAAGTTTAGATAATAAAGGTTTTACTATATTATAATGAGAAATAACAAAGATCTCAAAAGGTCTAATATGATATCCATAATAGAATACCACTCACTATTCTAACATCAAGATATTAATAAAGTGCCACTTAAATACTTCTCCTTCCTCTCAAATCAAACATTAACTTAGTTGTAACTAATTTTATTTTTATATAATAAATAATAATTAATAATTAAAAAGTAATATAATCAATAGAATTAATTACTTGACTTTACTATTGTATATTATTTATGGAAGGATGAGTAAAATCAGGCCGTTGATAAAATTAAGTGTATATATATATATATATATATAGATAATATATATATATATATATATCATATATATATATATATATATATATATGAGACAAACATTTAGATACCCAATATTTATCTAATATTCTATGAATACCCGATTTATTCGGATCAGAAATAAACCTAATGTTATATTTTTATGCAATTTTATTGTTTATGCGTATACTTTTCTACTATCCAATTTTAATATTTACAAAAATTTAAAAGAGAAAGTGGAGTACAAGTTAGATGTTTTCATGGAAACATTAAAATTGGAGAGTATATTTGGGTTGTGAGTTAAGTTGAATCTTTTAAACGCTAACGGTATTTTTGTTAGGTTCTTAAAATTTAATATTGGTGAGGTTTCAGTTTAATGTTTTGAATTGAAAGGTAATATTGCTTAGGTTGTCTGTGTTTGGTTGGATCTATTCACAGTCGGCATATTGAGTATCAATTGGTAAATTTATCTTTAATATTAAATCTCTCCACTCTCTATTTGACATTTTTATCATAAACCTACTAAGTCAAAACTAATGCACTTTTTTTTTTTCTATTCTACTGTATAAAATAAGTTTAGATAATAAAGGTTTTATTTTATTATAATGAGAAATAACAATGATCTCAAAAGGTCTAATATAATATCCATAATAGAATACCACTCACTATTCTAACATCAAGATATTAATAAAGTGCCACTTAAATACTTCTCCTTCCTCTCAAATCAAACATTACTATAGTTGTAACTAATTATTAGTTTTATATAATAAATAATAATTAATAACTTAAAAAGTAATATAATCAATAGAATTAATTACTTGACTTTACTATTGTATATTATTTATGGAAGGATGAATAAAATTAGGCCGTTGATAAAATAAAGTATATATATGAGACAAACATATTTAGATATCCAATATTTAATCTAATTATTTCTGAATACCCGTTAATTATTCGGATCAGAAATAAACCTAATGTTATATTTTTATGCAATTTTATATGTTTATGCGTATACTTTTCTACTATCCCAATTTTAATATTTACAAAAATTTAAAAGAGAAAGTGGAGTACAAGTTATGTTTTCATGGAAACATTAAAATTGGAGAGTATATTTGGGTTGTGAGTTAAGTTGAATCTTTTAAACGCTAACGGTATTTTTGTTAGGTTCTTAATTTTAATATTGGTGAGGTTTCAGTTTAATGTTTTGAATTGAAAGGTAATATTGCTAGGTTTTCTGTGTTTGGTTGGATCTATTCACAGTCGGCATATTGAGTATCAATTGGTAAATTTATTTTTAATATTAAATCTCTCCACTCCCTATTTGACATTTTTATCATAAAACCTACTTAGTCAAAACTAATGCACATTTTTTTTCTAATGCACTTTTTTTTTCTATTCTACTGTATAAAATAAGTTTAGATAATAATGTTTTATTATATTATAATGAGAATAACAAAGATCTCAAAAGGTCTAATATAATATCCATAATAGAATACCACTCACTATTCTAACATCAAGATATTAATAAAGTGCCACTTAAATACTTCTCCTTCCTCTCAAATTAAACATTACCTTAGTTGTAACTAATTATTAGTTTTATATAATAAATAATAATTAATAATTTAAAAAGTAATATAATCAATAGAATTAATTACTTGACTTTACTATTGTATATTATTTATGGAAGGATGAGTAAAATCAGGCCGTTGATAAAATAAAGTATATATATATATATGAGACAATCATATTTAGATATCCAAAAATTAATCTAATGATATCTATGAATACCCGTTAATTATTCGGATAAGAAATAAACCTAATGTTATATTTTTATGCAATTTTATATGTTTATGCGTATACTTTTCTACTATCCCAATTTTAATATTTACAAAAATTTAAAAGAGAAAGTGGAGTACAAGTTAGATGTTTTCATGGAAACATTAAAATTGGAGAGTATATTTGGGTTGTGAGTTAAGTTGAATCTTTTAAACGCTAACGGTATTTTGTTAGGTTCTTAAATTTTAATATTGGTGAGGTTTCAGTTTAATGTTTTGAATTGAAAGGTAATATTGCTAGGTTTTCTGTGTTTGGTTGGATCTATTCACAGTCGGCATATTGAGTATCAATTGGTAAATTTATTTTTAATATTAAATCTCTCCACTCCCTATTTGACATTTTTATCATAAAACCTACTTAGTCAAAACTAATGCACATTTTTTTTCTAATGCACTTTTTTTTTCTATTCTACTGTATAAAATAAGTTTAGATAATAAATGTTTTATTATATTATAATGAGAAATAACAAAGATCTCAAAAGGTCTAATATAATATCCATAATAGAATACCACACACTATTCTAACATCAAGATATTAATAAAGTGCCACTTAAATACTTCTCCTTCCTCTCAAATTAAACATTACCTTAGTTGTAACTAATTATTAGTTTTATATAATAAATAATAATTAATAATTTAAAAAGTAATATAATCAATAGAATTAATTACTTGACTTTACTATTGTATATTATTTATGGAAGGATGAGTAAAATCAGGCCGTTGATAAAATAAAGTATATATATATATATGAGACAATCATATTTAGATATCCAAAAATTAATCTAATGATATCTATGAATACCCGTTAATTATTCGGATCAGAAATAAACCTAATGTTTTATTTTTATGCAATTTTATATGTTTATGCGTATACTTTTCTACTATCCCAATTTTAATATTTACAAAAATTTAAAAGAGAAAGTGGAGTACAAGTTAGATGTTTTCATGGAAACATTAAAATTGGAGAGTATATTTGGGTTGTGAGTTAAGTTGAATCTTTTAAACGCTAACGGTATTTTTGTTAGGTTCTTAAAATTTAATATTGGTGAGGTTTCAGTTTAATGTTTTGAATTGAAAGGTAATATTGCTTAGGTTGTCTGTGTTTGGTTGGATCTATTCACAGTCGGCATATTGAGTATCAATTGGTAAATTTATTTTTAATATTAAATCTCTCCACTCTCTATTTGACATTTTTATCATAAAACCTACTAAGTCAAAACTAATGCACTTTTTTTTCTAATGCACTTTTTTTTTCTATTCTACTGTATAAAATAAGTTTAGATAATAAAGGTTTTTATTATATTATAATGAGAAATAACAAAGATCTCAAAAGGTCTAATATAATATCCATAATAGAATACCACTCACTATTCTAAATCAAGATATTAATAAAGTGCCACTTAAATACTTCTCCTTCCTCTCAAATCAAACATTACCTTAGTTGTAACTAATTATTAGTTTTATATAATAAATAATAATTAATAATTTAAAAAGTAATATAATCAATAGAATTAATTACTTGACTTTACTATTGTATATTATTTATGGAAGGATGAGTAAAATCAGGCCGTTGATAAAATAAAGTATATATATGAGACAAACAAATTTAGATATCCAATAATTAATCTAATTATTTCTCTGAATACCCGTTTATTATTCGGATCAAAATATAAAACATAATGTTATATTTTTATGCAATTTTATATTTTTATGCGTATACTTTTCTACTATCCCAATTTTAATATTTACAAAATTTAAAAGAGAAAGTGGAGTACAAGTTAGGTGTTTTCATGGAAACATTAAAATTGGAGAGTATATTTGGGTTGTGAGTTAAGTTGAAGCTTTTAAACGCTAGCGGTATTTTTGTTAGGTTCTTAAATTTAATATTGGTGAGGTTTCAGTTTAATGTTTTGAATTGAAAGGTAATATTGCTTAGGTTGTCTGTGTTTGGTTGGATCTATCCACAGTCGGCATATTGAGTATCAATTGGTAAATTTATTTTTAATATTAAATCTCTCCACTCTCTATTTGACATTTTTATCATAAAACCTACTAAGTCAAAACTAATGCACATTTTTTTCTAATGCACTTTTTTTTTCTATTCTACTGTATAAAATAAGTTTAGATAATAAAGGTTTTATTATATTATAATGAGAAATAACAAAGATCTCAAAAGGTCTAATATAATATCCATAATAGAATACCACTCACTATTCTAACATCAAGATATTAATAAAGTGCCACTTAAATACTTCTCCTTCCTCTCAAATCAAACATTACCTTAGTTGTAACTAATTATTAGTTTTATATAATAAATAATAATTAATAATTTAAAAGTAATATAATCAATAGAATTATTACTTGACTTTACTATTGTATATTATTTATGGAAGGATGATAAATCAGGCCGTTGATAAAATTAAGGCCTATAATATATATATATATATATATATTAGTATATATATCATATATATATAGATATGAGCAAACATATTTAGATATCCAATATTTATCTAATTATTTCTATGAATACCCGTTTTATTCGGATCAAAAATAAACCTAATGTTATATTTTTATGCAATTTTATATGTTTATGCGTATACTTTTCTACTATCCCAATTTTAATATTTACAAAAATTTAAAAGAGAAAGTGGAGTACAAGTTAGATGTTTTCATGGAAACATTAAAATTGGAGAGTATATTTGGGTTGTGAGTTAAGTTGAATCTTTTAAACGCTAACGGTATTTTTGTTAGGTTCTTAAATTTTAAATATTGGTGAGGTTTCAGTTTAATGTTTTGAATTGAAAGGTAATATTGCTAGGTTTTCTGTGTTTGGTTGGATCTATTCACAGTCGGCATATTGAGTATCAATTGGTAAATTTATTTTTAATATTAAATCTCTCCACTCCCTATTTGACATTTTTATCATAAAACCTAATAAGTCAAAACTAATGCACATTTTTTTTCTAATGCACTTTTTTTTTCTATTCTACTGTATAAAATAAGTTTAGATAATAAATGTTTTATTATATTATAATGAGAAATAACAAAGATCTCAAAAGGTCTAGTATAATATCCATAATAGAATACCACTCACTATTCTAACATCAAGATATTAATAAAGTGCCACTTAAATACTTCTCCTTCCTCTCAAATTAAACATTACCTTAGTTGTAACTAATTATTAGTTTTATATAATAAATAATAATTAATAATTTAAAAAGTAATATAATCAATAGAATTAATTACTTGACTTTACTATATGTATATTATTTATGGAAGGATGAGTAAAATCAGGCCATTGATAAATAAAATATTATATATATATATATATATATGACAATCATATTTAGATATCCAAAAATTAATCTAATGATATCTATGAATACCCGTTAATTATTCGGATCAGAAATAAACCTAATGTTTTATTCTTATGCAATTTTATATGTTTATGCGTATACTTTTCTACTATCCCAATTTTAATATTTGAAAAAATTAAAAGAGAAAGTGGAGTACAAGTTAGATGTTTTCATGGAAACATTAAAATTTGAGAGTATATTTGGGTTGTGAGTTAAGTTGAATCTTTTAAACGCTAACGGTATTTTTGTTAGGTTCTTAAATTTTAATATTGGTGAGGTTTCAGTTTAATGTTTTGAATTGAAATGTAATATTGCTAGGTTTTCTGTGTTTGGTTGGATCTATTCACAGTCGGCATATTGAGTATCAATTGGTAAATTTATTTTTAATATTAAATCTCTCCACTCCCTATTTGACTTTTTATCATAAAACCTACTAAGTCAAAACTAATGCACATTTTTTTTCTAATGCACTTTTTTTTTCTATTCTACTGTATAAAATAAGTTTAGATAATAAATGTTTTATTATATTATAATGAGAAATAACAAAGATCTCAAAAGGTCTAATATAATATCCATAATAGAATACCACACACTATTCTAACATCAAGATATTAATAAAGTGCCACTTAAATACTTCTCCTTCCTCTCAAATTAAACATTACCTTAGTTGTAACTAATTATTAGTTTTATATAATAAATAATAATTAATAATTTAAAAAGTAATATAATCAATAGAATTAATTACTTGACTTTACTATTGTATATATTTATGGAAGGATGAGTAAAATCAGGCCGTTGATAAAATAAAGTATATATATATATGAGACAATCATATTTAGATATCCAAAAATTAATCTAATGATATCTATGAATACCCGTTAATTATTCGGATCAGAAATAAACCTAATGTTTTATTCTTATGCAATTTTATATGTTTATGCGTATACTTTTCTACTATCCCAATTTTAATATTTACAAAAATTTAAAAGAGAAAGTGGAGTACAAGTTAGATGTTTTCATGGAAACATTAAAATTTGAGAGTATATTTGGGTTGTGAGTTAAGTTGAATCTTTTAAACGTTAACGGTATTTTTGTTAGGTTCTTAAAGTTTAATATTGGTGAGGTTTCAGTTTAAGGTTTTGAATTGAAAGGTAATATTTCTTAGGTTGTCTGTGTTTGGTTGGATCTATTCACAGTCGGCATATTGAGTATCAATTGGTAAATTTATTTTTAATATTAAATCTCTCCACTCTCTATTTGACATTTTTATCATAAAACCTACTAAGTCAAAACTAATGCACTTTTTTTTCTAATGCACTTTTTTTTTCTATTCTACTGTATAAAATAAGTTTAGATAATAAAGGTTTTATTTTATTATAATGAGAAATAACAATGATCTCAAAAGGTCTAATATAATATCCATAATAGAATACCACTCACTATTCTAACATCAAGATATTAATAATGTTCCACTTAAATACTTCTCCTTCCTCTCAAATCAAACATTACCTTAGTTGTAACTAATTATTAGTTTTATATAAAAATAATTAATAACTTAAAAAGTAATATAATCAATAGAATTAATTACTTGACTTTACTATTGTATATTATTTATGGAAGGATGAGTAAAATCAGGCCGTTGATAAAATAAAGTATATATATGAGACAAACAAATTTAGATATCCAATAATTAATCTAATTATTTCTCTGAATACCCGTTTATTATTCGGATCAAAAATAAACATAATGTTATATTTTTATGCAATTTTATATTTTTATGCGTATACTTTTATACTATCCCAATTTTAATATTTACAAAAATTTAAAAGAGAAAGTGGAATACAAGTTAGGTGTTTTCATGGAAACGTTAAAATTGGAGAGTATATTTAGGTTGTGAGTTAAGTTGAAGCTTTTAAACGCTAGCGGAATTTTTGTTAGGTTCTTAAAATTTAATATTGGTGAGGTTTCAGTTTAATGTTTTGAATTGAAAGGTAATGTTGCTTAGGTTGTCTGTCTTTGGTTGGATCTATCCACAGTCGGCATATTGAGTATCAATTGGTAAATTTATTTTTAATATTAAATCTCTCCACTCTCTATTTGACATTTTTATCATTAAACCTACTAAGTCAAAACTAATGCACATTTTTTTTCTAATGCACTTTTTTTTTTCTATTCTACTGTATAAAATAAGTTTAGATAATAAAGGTTTTACTATATTATAATGAGAAATAACAAAGATCTCAAAAGGTCTAATATGATATCCATAATAGAATACCACTCACTATTCTAACATCAAGATATTAATAAAGTGCCACTTAAATACTTCTCCTTCCTCTCAAATCAAACATTAACTTAGTTGTAACTAATTATTATTTTTATATATAAATAATAATAATAATTTAAAAGTAATATAATCAATAGAATTAATTACTTGACTTTACTATTGTATATTATTTATGGAAGGATGAGTAAAATCAGGCCGTTGATAAAATAAAGTATATATATATATATATATATATATATATATATATATATATATATATATATATATATATATATATATATATATATATATATATATATATATCTATATATATATATATATATATATATATATATATATATATATATATATATGAGACAAACATATTTAGATATCCAAAAATTAATCTAATTATATCTATGAATACCCGTTAATTATTCGGATCAGAAATAAACCTAATGTTTTATTTTATGCAATTTTATATGTTTATGCGTATACTTTTCTACTATCCCAATTTTAATATTTACAAAAATTTAAAAGAGAAAGTGGAGTACAAGTTAGATGTTTTCATGGAAACATTAAAATAGGAGAGTATATTTGGGTTGTGAGTTAAGTTGAATCTTTTAAACGCTAACGGTATTTTTGTTAGGTTCCGAAATTTTAATATTGGTGAGGTTTCAGTTTAATGTTTTGAATTGAAATTTAATATTGCTAGGTTTTCTGTGTTTGGTTGGATCTATCCACAGTCGGCATATTGAGTATCAATTGGTAAATTTATTTTTAATATTAAATCTCTCCACTCCCTATTTGACATTTTTATCATAAAACCTAATAAGTCAAAACTAATGCACATTTTTTTCTAATGCACTTTTTTTTTCTATTCTACTGTATAAAATAAGTTTAGATAATAAATGTTTTATTATATTATAATGAGAAATAACAAAGATCTCAAAAGGTCTAGTATAATATCCATAATAGAATACCACTCACTATTCTAACATCAAGATATTAATAAAGTGCCACTTAAATACTTCTCCTTCCTCTCAAATTAAACATTACCTTAGTTGTAACTAATTATTAGTTTTATATATAAATAATAATTAATAATTTAAAAAGTAATATAATCAATAGAATTAATTACTTGACTTTACTATTGTATATTATTTATGGAAGGATGAGTAAAATCAGGCCATTGATAAAATAAAGTATATATATATATATGAGACAATCATATTTAGATATCCAAAAATTAATCTAATGATATCTATGAATACCCGTTAATTATTCGGATCAGAAATAAACCTAATGTTTATTCTTATGCAATTTTATATGTTTATGCGTATACTTTTCTACTATCCCAATTTTAATATTTACAAAAATTTAAAAGAGAAAGTGGAGTACAAGTTAGATGTTTTCATGGAAACATTAAAATTTGAGAGTATATTTGGGTTGTGAGTTAAGTTGAATCTTTTAAACGCTAACGGTATTTTTGTTAGGTTCTTAAATTTTAATATTGGTGAGGTTTCAGTTTAATGTTTTGAATTGAAATGTAATATTGCTAGGTTTTCTGTGTTTGGTTGGATCTATTCACAGTCGGCATATTGAGTATCAATTGGTAAATTTATTTTTAATATTAAATCTCTCCACTCCCTATTTGACTTTTTATCATAAAACCTACTAAGTCAAAACTAATGCACATTTTTTTTCTAATGCACTTTTTTTTTCTATTCTACTGTATAAAATAAGTTTAGATAATAAATGTTTTATTATATTATAATGAGAAATAACAAAGATCTCAAAAGGTCTAATATAATATCCATAATAGAATACCACACACTATTCTAACATCAAGATATTAATAAAGTGCCACTTAAATACTTCTACTTCCTCTCAAATTAAACATTACCTTAGTTGTAACTAATTATTAGTTTTATATAAATAATAATAATTAATAATTTAAAAAGTAATATAATCAATAGAATTAATTACTTGACTTTACTATTGTATATTATTTATGGAAGGATGAGTAAAATCAGGCCGTTGATAAAATAAAGTATATATATATATATGAGACAATCATATTTAGATATCCAAAAATTAATCTAATGATATCTATGAATACCCGTTAATTATTCGGATCAGAAATAAACCTAATGTTGTATTCTTATGCAATTTTATATGTTTATGCGTATACTTTTCTACTATCCCAATTTTAATATTTACAAAAATTTAAAAGAGAAAGTGGAGTACAAGTTAGATGTTTTCATGGAAACATTAAAATTTGAGAGTATATTTGGGTTGTGAGTTAAGTTGAATCTTTTAAACGTTAACGGTATTTTTGTTAGGTTCTGAAAGTTTAATATTGGTGAGGTTTCAGTTTAATGTTTTGAATTGAAAGGTAATATTTCTTAGGTTGTCTGTGTTTGGTTGGATCTATTCACAGTCGGCATATTGAGTATCAATTGGTAAATTTATTTTTAATATTAAATCTCTCCACTCTCTATTTGACATTTTTATCATAAAACCTACTAAGTCAAAACTAATGCACTTTTTTTTCTAATGCACTTTTTTTTTCTATTCTACTGTATAAAATAAGTTTAGATAATAAAGGTTTTATTTTATTATAATGAGAAATAACAATGATCTCAAAAGGTCTAATATAATATCCATAATAGAATACCACTCACTATTCTAACATCAAGATATTAATAATGTTCCACTTAAATACTTCTCCTTCCTCTCAAATCAAACATTAACTTAGTTGTAACTAATTATTAGTTTTATATAATAAATAATAATTAATAACTTAAAAAGTAATATAATCAATAGAATTAATTACTTGACTTTACTATTGTATATTATTTATGGAAGGATGAGTAAAATCAGGCCGTTGATAAAATAAAGTATATATATGAGACAAACAAATTTAGATATCCAATAATTAATCTAATTATTTCTCTGAATACCCGTTTATTATTCGGATCAAAAATAAACATAATGTTATATTTTTATGCAATTTTATATTTTTATGCGTATACTTTTATACTATCCCAATTTTAATATTTACAAAAATTTAAAAGAGAAAGTGGAATACAAGTTAGGTGTTTTCATGGAAACGTTAAAATTGGAGAGTATATTTAGGTTGTGAGTTAAGTTGAAGCTTTTAAACGCTAGCGGTATTTTTGTTAGGTTCTTAAAATTTAATATTGGTGAGGTTTCAGTTTAATGTTTTGAATTGAAAGGTAATGTTGCTTAGGTTGTCTGTCTTTGGTTGGATCTATCCACAGTCGGCATATTGAGTATCAATTGGTAAATTTATTTTTAATATTAAATCTCTCCACTCTCTATTTGACATTTTTATCATTAAACCTACTAAGTCAAAACTAATGCACATTTTTTTTCTAATGCACTTTTTTTTTATATTCTACTCTATAAAATAAGTTTAGATAATAAAGGTTTTACTATATTATAATGAGAAATAACAAAGATCTCAAAAGGTCTAATATGATATCCATAATAGAATACCACTCACTATTCTAACATCAAGATATTAATAAAGTGCCACTTAAATACTTCTCCTTCCTCTCAAATCAAACATTAACTTAGTTGTAACTAATTATTATTTTTATATAATAAATAATAATTAATAATTTAAAAGTAATATAATCAATAGAATTAATTACTTGACTTTACTATTGTATATTATTTATGGAAGGATGAATAAAATCAGGCCGTTGATAAAATTAAGTATATATATATATATATATATATATATATATATATATATATATATATATATATATATATATATATATAATATATATATATATATGAGACAAACATATTTAGATACCCAATATTTAATCTAATTATTTCTATGAATACCCGCTATTTATTCGGATCAGAAATAAACCTAATGTTATATTTTTATGCAATTTTATATGTTTATGCGTATACTTTTCTACTATCCCAATTTTAATATTTACAAAAATTTAAAAGAGAAAGTGGAGTACAAGTTAGATGTTTTCATGGAAACATTAAAATTGGAGAGTATATTTGGGTTGTGAGTTAAGTTGAATCTTTTAAACGCTAACGGTATTTTTGTTAGGTTCTTAAAATTTAATATTGGTGAGGTTTCAGTTTAATGTTTTGAATTGAAAGGTAATATTGCTTAGGTTGTCTGTGTTTGGTTGGATCTATTCACAGTCGGCATATTGAGTATCAATTGGTAAATTTATCTTTAATATTAAATCTTTCCACTCTCTATTTGACATTTTTATCATAAAACCTACTAAGTCAAAACTAATGCACTTTTTTTTTCTATTCTACTGTATAAAATAAGTTTAGATAATAAAGGTTTTATTTTATTATAATGAGAAATAACAATGAGCTCAAAAGATCTAATATAATATCCATAATAGAATACCACTCACTATTCTAACATCAAGATATTAATAAAGTGCCACTTAAATACTTCACCTTCCTCTCAAATCAAACATTACTATAGTTGTAACTAATTATTAGTTTTATATAATAAATAATAGTTAATAACTTAAAAAGTAATATAATCAATAGAATTAATTACTTGACTTTACTATTGTATATTATTTATGGAAGGATGAATAAAATTAGGCCGTTGATAAAATAAAGTATATATATGAGACAAACATATTTAGATACCCAATATTTAATCTAATTATTTCTATGAATACCCGTTAATTATTCGGATCAGAAATAAACCTAATGTTATATTTTTATGCAATTTTATATGTTTATGCCTATACTTTTCTACTATCCCAATTTTAATATTTACAAAAATTTAAAAGAGAAAGTGGAGTACAAGTTAGATGTTTTCATGGAAACATTAAAATTGGAGAATATATTTGGGTTGTGAGTTAAGTTGAATCTTTTAAACGCTAACGGTATTTTTGTTAGGTTCTTAAATTTTAATATTGGTGAGGTTTCAATTTAATGTTTTGAATTGAAATGTAATATTGCTAGGTTTTCTGTGTTTGGTTGGATCTATTCACAGTCGGCATATTGAGTATCAATTGGTAAATTTATTTTTAATATTAAATCTCTCCACTCCCTATTTGACTTTTTATCATAAAACCTACTAAGTCAAAACTAATGCACATTTTTTTTCTAATGCACTTTTTTTTTCTATTCTACTGTATAAAATAAGTTTAGATAATAAATGTTTATTATATTATAATGAGAAATAACAAAGATCTCAAAGGTCTAATATAATATCCATAATAGAATACCACACACTATTCTAACCTCAAGATATTAATAAAGTGCCACTTAAATACTTCTCCTTCCTCTCAAATTAAACATTACCTTAGTTGTAACTAATTATTAGTTTTATATAATAAATAATAATTAATAATTTAAAAAGTAATATAATCAATAGAATTAATTACTTGACTTTACTATTGTATATTATTTATGGAAGGATGAGTAAAATCAGGCCGTTGATAAAATAAAGTATATATATATATATATATATATATATATATATATATATATATATATATATATATATATATATATATATAAATATATATATATATATATATATATATATATATATATATATATATATATATATATATATATATATATATATATATGAGACAAACATATTTAGATATCCAAAAATTAATCTAATTATATCTATGAATACCCGTTAATTATTCGGATCAGAAATAAACCTAATGTTTTATTTTTATGCAATTTTATATGTTTATGCGTATACTTTTCTACTATCCCAATTTTAATATTTACAAAAATTTAAAGAGAAAGTGGAGTACAAGTTAGATGTTTTCATGGAAACATTAAAATAGGAGAGTATATTTGGGTTGTGAGTTAAGTTGAATCTTTTAAACGCTAACGGTATTTTTGTTAGGTTCCGAAATTTTAATATTGGTGAGGTTTCAGTTTAATGTTTTGAATTGAAATTTAATATTGCTAGGTTTTCTGTGTTTGGTTGGATCTATTCACAGTCGGCATATTGAGTATCAATTGGTAAATTTATTTTTAATATTAAATCTCTCCACTCCCTATTTGACATTTTTATCATAAAATCTAATAAGTCAAAACTAATGCACATTTTTTTTCTAATGCACTTTTTTTTTCTATTCTATTGTATAAAATAAGTTTAGATAATAAATGTTTTATTATATTATAATGAGAAATAACAAAGATCTCAAAAGGTCTAGTATAATATCCATAATAGAATACCACTCACTATTCTAACATCAAGATATTAATAAAGTGCCACTTAAATACTTCTCCTTCCTCTCAAATTAAACATTACCTTAGTTGTAACTAATTATTAGTTTTATATAATAAATAATAATTAATAATTTAAAAAGTAATATAATCAATAGAATTAATTACTTGACTTTACTATTGTATATTATTTATGGAAGGATGAGTAAAATCAGGCCATTGATAAAATAAAGTATATATATATATATGAGACAATCATATTTAGATATCCAAAAATTAATCTAATGATATCTATGAATACCCGTTAATTATTCGGATCAGAAATAAACCTAATGTTTTATTCTTATGCAATTTTATATGTTTATGCGTATACTTTTCTACTATCCCAATTTTAATATTTACAAAAATTTAAAAGAGAAAGTGGAGTACAAGTTAGATGTTTTCATGGAAACATTAAAATTTGAGAGTATATTGGGTTGTGAGTTAAGTTGAATCTTTTAAACGCTAACGGTATTTTTGTTAGGTTCTTAAATTTAATATTGGTGAGGTTTCAGTTTAATGTTTTGAATTGAAATGTAATATTGCTAGGTTTTCTGTGTTTGGTTGGATCTATTCACAGTCGGCATATTGAGTATCAATTGGTAAATTTATTTTTAATATTAAATCTCTCCACTCCCTATTTGACTTTTTATCATAAAACTACTAAGTCAAAACTAATGCACATTTTTTTTCTAATGCACTTTTTTTTTCTATTCTACTGTATAAAATAAGTTTAGATAATAAATGTTTTATTATATTATAATGAGAAATAACAAAGATCTCAAAAGGTCTAATATAATATCCATAATAGAATACCACACACTATTCTAACCTCAAGATATTAATAAAGTGCCACTTAAATACTTCTCCTTCCTCTCAAATTAAACATTACCTTAGTTGTAACTAATTATTAGTTTTATATAATAAATAATAATTAATAATTTAAAAAGTAATATAATCAATAGAATTAATTACTTGACTTTACTATTGTATATTATTTATGGAAGGATGAGTAAAATCAGGCCGTTGATAAAATAAAGTATATATATATATATATATATATATATATATATATATATATATATATATATATATATATATATATATATATAAATATATATATATATATATATATATATATATATATATATATATATATATATATATATATATATATATATATATATATGAGACAAACATATTTAGATATCCAAAAATTAATCTAATTATATCTATGAATACCAGTTAATTATTCGGATCAGAAATAAACCTAATGTTTTATTTTTATGCAATTTTATATGTTTATGCGTATACTTTTCTACTATCCCAATTTTAATATTTACAAAAATTTAAAAGAGAAAGTGGAGTACAAGTTAGATGTTTTCATGGAAACATTAAAATAGGAGAGTATATTTGGGTTGTGAGTTAAGTTGAATCTTTTAAACGCTAACGGTATTTTTGTTAGGTTCCGAAATTTTAATATTGGTGAGGTTTCAGTTTAATGTTTTGAATTGAAATTTAATATTGCTAGGTTTTCTGTGTTTGGTTGGATCTATTCACAGTCGGCATATTGAGTATCAATTGGTAAATTTATTTTTAATATTAAATCTCTCCACTCCCTATTTGACATTTTTATCATAAAATCTAATAAGTCAAAACTAATGCACATTTTTTTTCTAATGCACTTTTTTTTTCTATTCTATTGTATAAAATAAGTTTAGATAATAAATGTTTTATTATATTATAATGAGAAATAACAAAGATCTCAAAAGGTCTAGTATAATATCCATAATAGAATACCACTCACTATTCTAACATCAAGATATTAATAAAGTGCCACTTAAATACTTCTCCTTCCTCTCAAATTAAACATTACCTTAGTTGTAACTAATTATTAGTTTTATATAATAAATAATAATTAATAATTTAAAAAGTAATATAATCAATAGAATTAATTACTTGACTTTACTATTGTATATTATTTATGGAAGGATGAGTAAAATCAGGCCATTGATAAAATAAAGTATATATATATATATGAGACAATCATATTTAGATATCCAAAAATTAATCTAATGATATCTATGAATACCCGTTAATTATTCGGATCAGAAATAAACCTAATGTTTTATTCTTATGCAATTTTATATGTTTATGCGTATACTTTTCTACTATCCCAATTTTAATATTTACAAAAATTTAAAAGAGAAAGTGGAGTACAAGTTAGATGTTTTCATGGAAACATTAAAATTTGAGAGTATATTTGGGTTGTGAGTTAAGTTGAATCTTTTAAACGCTAACGGTATTTTTGTTAGGTTCTTAAATTTTAATATTGGTGAGGTTTCAGTTTAATGTTTTGAATTGAAATGTAATATTGCTAGGTTTTCTGTGTTTGGTTGGATCTATTCACAGTCGGCATATTGAGTATCAATTGGTAAATTTATTTTTAATATTAAATCTCTCCACTCCCTATTTGACTTTTTATCATAAAACCTACTAAGTCAAAACTAATGCACATTTTTTTTCTAATGCACTTTTTTTTTTCTACTGTATAAAATAAGTTTAGATAATAAATGTTTTATTATATTATAATGAGAAATAACAAAGATCTCAAAAGGTCTAATATAATATCCATAATAGAATACCACACACTATTCTAACATCAAGATATTAATAAAGTGCCACTTAAATACTTCTCCTTCCTCTCAAATTAAACATTACCTTAGTTGTAACTAATTATTAGTTTTATATAATAAATAATAATTAATACTTTAAAAAGTAATATAATCAATAGAATTAATTACTTGACTTTACTATTGTATATTATTTATGGAAGGATGAGTAAAATCAGGCCGTTGATAAAATAAAGTATATATATATATATATTATATATATATATATATATATATATATATATATATATATATATATATATATATATATATATATATATATATATATATATATATATATATATATATATATGAGACAAACATATTTAGATATCCAAAAATTAATCTAATTATATCTATGAATACCCGTTAATTATTCGGATCAGAAATAAACCTAATGTTTTATTTTTATGCAATTTTATATGTTTATGCGTATACTTTTCTACTATCCCAATTTTAATATTTACAAAAATTTAAAAGAGAAAGTGGAGTACAAGTTAGATGTTTTCATGGAAACATTAAAATTGTAGAGTATATTTGGGTTGTGAGTTAAGTTGAATCTTTTAAACGCTTACGGTATTTTTGTTAGGTTCTTAAATTTTAATATTGGTGAGGTTTCAGTTTAATGTTTTGAATTGAAAGGTAATATTGCTAAGTTTTCTGTGTTTGGTTGGATCTATTCACAGTCGGCATATTGAATATCAATTGGTAAATTTATTTTTAATATTAAATCTCTCCACTCCCTATTTGACATTTTTATCATAAAACCTACTAAGTCAAAACTAATGCACTTTTTTTTCTAATGCATTTTTTTTTTCTATTCTACTGTATAAAATAAGTTTAGATAATAAATGTTTTATTATATTATAATGAGAAATAACAAAGATCTCAAAAGGTCTAATATACTATCCATAATAGAATACCACTCACTATTCTAACATCAAGATATTAATAAAGAGCCACTTAAATACTTCTCCTTCCTCTCAAATTAAACATTACCTTAGTTGTAACTAATTATTAGTTTTATATAATAAATAATAATTAATAATTTAAAAAGTAATATAATCAATAGAATTAATTACTTGACTTTACAACCCTCAATGTTATGCCCAGACGCCCCCGAATGGAATTCGCACTTGGCATTCTCATCGTAGTTGGTTGGCCTCTGATCAGGTTCTAATGGAGCTAATGTCCTCAATTGTACCATTCCGAGATCTTTCAACTTCCTCAACAGAAGAGCATACGGTATGGGTGGCCTATTGAAATGACGGTCTGTCGTCCTTCTTCTCACTTGGCCCACTGCTCTTTGTATCCTCTGCTGAGGTGGTGGTTGCCGCTGTGGTGCAGATGAATCACCAACAGGAATGGTTACGGAGGCAGCATAAGGGTGGTAACGATCCTTACCGCATTCTCTTTTAGTCTGCGCACCTCCTGATTCAACCTTCTTCTTGGGCTGACCACTGTCAAGGGATTTCTTCACTACAGAGCCAGAGGGATTTGTTACTTCGGATGACGGGGCCTTTCCCTGAACTTTCCCCTTGATCATCCAGCCCTCAATCCTTTCTAATCTCTCGGCCATGACTTTCTGCCCCAAGGCAAGCCCTTGCACAACACTGAACAAATCCCTCACCATCTCTTTCAGTTCAAGGATGTCGGCGTTGGGAGGATCCATCAGTTTGGATTTGTTACCCCTAGCAGGATATCTGAGCAAACGAGCTATGCGCACCGGTCGACACCTACAAAATAGCAAATTGGTTAGTATGCATGAATGCAACGTCTGTCCATATGAGGAAGATTCTGTCCTTTGATTCTGGTTTCATCGAGACAGCTAATATTTTGACATCCACATTCTGAAATTCAAGATGTCTCTCAACCAGATTCTCAATCAATAATACTCCCCATATGGCTAGACGTGAGTTTGATGCAGATGAATGCAAAATGAGAATGATGCAGATGAATGAATGAATGCAATGGGCCATCCTCCCAGCCATCTGATCATCTGCACTGAATCTGGTCTCTGAACTGATCATAACCATCTGAGGAACAAACAACCACCAATCCGACCCATGGGTTCCGAAATAAACGGAAGACAGATACATCATCATCATCACTGGTCTCTGAGCAGACACACCATCACCATCTGAATCGGCCCAGGGAATCCGAAATAAACGGATCCCCACTGATAAATAACTCGGCCCGGGGAATCCTGAAATAAACGGATCCCCGCTGATAAATCACGGACAGCACTCCGGCGTCTCAGAAATAAACGGCCATAAATCCGACTTATAAATAGGACTCTGATCCACGGAACAATTAGTCACCATCTGATTATGCATCTGAACAAATCACCCTCCCCTCACAGGTAAATTCTAAACAGGTCGTCCTAAGGCGGACAATAGTCTCGACAATCGGGCAGAGATACTCAATGGGTTTGCCCTTTCGGGTGTGCCATTGCAGCTCTCCTGAGATCGTCTAAACCAAAGATCCGGGAAATGATCGGTCACCAGAGTCAACAACTCAAATGAAGTGACTCAAACAAAGTGGAATGTCCACAGAGAAGAGCACTATCAAATGAGCCTCGTCCGGCTTGTGGTATGTCACGTTGCAACATTATGCTGATTTAGCAAATGAGGAACGCGAGACCACACTAATCCTAGGTGTATACTCGGGCCTGGGTTTTAGCCCCACTCAGAACACCCACCCCCAAACAGAGGAACCACCTGCATGAGGACGGCAACAACATGATAGTATGATGCATGCAGACATTAATGCAAATATATACACACTGGTTAGAATAATAAATGCAATAAATAACACAAGCAAGCAACCTAAACTAATCCTAGAACGCTAGGAAGGACTCGCTTAGGGACCATGGACCAGCATAGGTCTACATCAGAACGTCCCCAGCAGAGTCGCCAGCTGTCGCATCCTGCGAAAAATCAACCGGCGAACTCTCAAAATAAAACACACACAGAGCCGCCACTAAACGTTATTTATCCCAAGATAGGGAAAGGAAACGCTCAGAGAAACCTGGAAAGACATGGTCTCGCGACGAGAGAGAAAGGGTAAGGGAGTCGGTTACGCAAGGGGAAGGTATTAGCACCCCTCACGTCCGTCGTACTCGACGGGATCCACGTTCTAAGAAAAGAAAAGGTTGCTAAACATCACACACACACACGGGGAACGCAGGTGGGGTTAGGAGGAACGAGCTCGATAAGGTATCGCACCTTATGCCTACATATCTTGTCTGGAACAAGAATCAGAGCCACTGTAGTTCGGCTTACGCACGCCAAACAACACAAAACACAAACAAACAAGGGTGGCAAACATGGAGCCCGACAACCACTGGATGGAATTACGTCGGCATCCGAACCAAAACACACTCAAAAGGGCAAACGTGGAGCCCGACTGCCAATCACTGGGCTTACGTCCGCATCCGAACCCAAAACACACAATCAGATAACAAGTAAACGCACGCAAAAAGAAAAAGGTTGCCCGGAGTGGTCTCGCACGACCACCTGCCTACATACCTCGTCTGGAACGAGGATCAGGGCGATGTAGTTCCCCTGAAAGGGACTAAATTGCTAACCAGAAACCGAGGGGAAAACACGACACTAGGGAGCTGAGACTCGAGCCTAATGTTGTCATGCAAAGTCACCCTAAGTTCAGGTTTCTACCTACTTGCATAAGCAAACTATCCTAACCAGGAAAGAAGCTAGCACACAAGCATACAATCATATATCAAATGAGAACAAGCATCTCAATCAAGCATGTTAGACAAATAATCACAAAACACCCACTATAACCAAACAAGAGGCTCAATCAATGGGGTTTGACCGCCGAAGCGAGTCGTCTGTACAGGCTGGTTTTGCTCTTAACCTTGCCATTACGAGGCTAAGGTGAAGCAGATGAAAGGATGAAGTGAGGATCAGACCTCACAGCTCTTATCCCTAACCAGGGAGAGCATCTGACAAATGAGCATGGGTCCAGAATAGGGGAACCCTTCTATACTCAGAGACTCTGACTCAATGTGCACTGCACAGGATCTTGGGCTAGGATCTCAATGCTACAACCATGTAATGGGAGCAAGGAGAAGACTCAACTGAATAGTGGGGGATAGATTGCTTATCCCTACCTTCCACCAATTGCCTTGATTAAGGACTTTACCTGCTTAGGCACAAAATAAACAATCACAATCATCGCCTCTTAAGGAGGACTTCAGACATTTATTTGCCCGGCCCGGTAACAGCCGGGTCTCCAGACTACATGAAGTCAAGAGATTTTACCTCTATGCAAGTTGCTTAAGCAACGCAAAGCAAAAGTTCACAAGGAACTGAGCAACTAAAGTACCTGGAAACAATCAAACACAGTTAGTACTCAGACAGACAAAACCAAACAGCAAGTGTTCAATCAATCAAACTATACAAAGCAATGCACAACAAAGCAAGCTCAAAGCTCAAGCCTAAGCTTCACCACCTACAAAACAATGTTATGTTAGTGTACAAACATCAAACCACATCATTTAAAATTGATTTGGATCATTTTCCATGTGCATTATGCTTTTGATCCTGAAAAATCAAGCAAATATTAGCAACAAGACCACTAGGCTAAGCCTAGGGTCCAAAGGCAAGAAAAATTCCTAAACAGCAAGGTATTCACCAACCAAACTCAAATTAATGTCAAACAGGAGCAAACACCATTGGTCTCATGTTTATATCATTCATCATGTTCATGCTATGCACAAAATAAGGCAAACTAGTTCAAATGAAGCATCAAACATGCAAACAGAACTATTGCATTCAAATCCACATCAAAACACTTCCAAAAATTCTCAAATAAATTACACCTAAACAGGGGCTAATCCAGGTATGGCACACCAAATTTGAGCTTAATTGGGCAAATGGACCCATGTCAATGAAAATCAACAAAAACAGACACAATTATAGGCTCCAAATCACAACATCAACACATGCTTCCACTTCAAAAATTCATAACTCAATGAAAACAAAAAAGAAATGGATGAGACCAAAACAGGGAGGTCCTAACATGTGTCTACTACAAGCATATCAAATTTCATGATTATACAGTACCATATGAGCATTTCCCAATCAATCTACCAACCTATGTCACACAAGCTTGCACAATTGGTCAACAGAAATGAAAAATCACAATCAATTTGAAAATGCAATGAAAAATTCCACAAAAATTCTCATAGCTTCCTAACATGTAAATCAACACTCATGTAAAATTTCATCTCATTTCAACAAGCATAGGTCAATCAATTAAATCCAGCAAATTGGCACAATGAGGTGTGACACACATTGTCACACCTATGTTCAAAAATTCATAACTCCATGGCCAGGTATCAAAAATGCATGAAATTTACATATAAATGAACATCAACCAGTCAAGAATCACCACAAAAATTGCCAAGAATTTATTTTACAATATGTGCATTTCACAAGCCAAATGGTGCAAGGTATCAAAAATGAACATGTATTAAAGAACCCTAGGGCAAATGGAATTTCTACCAAGCACAACTTTGACCAATAGGTCAAAAAAATTCTACACAGGTCAACAAAGTCATAGAAAAAATCTCCATATTTTTCTGAATTTTTTACTATTTTTTATGCATTTTTTAATGTGCTAATATATTTTTTAAGAATTAAAATGAATTAATTAAAATGCCAATGGCATATCTGTAATTAAATATGGCGCGGGAGGGAAACATAGAATTCAAATTTTCAAACGAGTTTCTGGATCAAACTCATAAAATTTCCAGAAATCTTCTTCTTCTTCATCAGCCATGCCAAGAACACGCAATTTCAAACCAACACAAAAATTGACATGCGAATATGCATTCGAACCGCCTACTCATCTACAATCCAAATATCCATTCAATTTCTTCCAACTCTTCCTAGGTTCCATGGATCGAGCAAGTTAGGGTTTGGTTACAAAAATTCAAATCGCGATTTCTTAAGCTACAGTTAACCATTTCTAAAACCACGAGCATATCCATGATCTATGATAAACAGGCTTCACAACGCATATATCAATCAAATAAATCATGAGATTCGAAAAAACCTCAAACCTGGAAGTGGCAGTATCGTTCGTGAAGTTTCCAGGCCTATGAGTCCAAAACAGCAGCGCAGCAAGCTTCAGGAAGTTGAATTCCAAGCTCAGGTTCCGTTAATGTTGCTTCTAGTGTGCGAATTCTTGATTTTCCATTGTTGAGGTGGTTATGAACAGTCACGATCCAGTGCTTGATTGATGATAACAAGCAAAAACAGCTCGAGCATGTGATGATACAAGATGAATGCAAAAGGAATTTCAAGGTTTCATCCAAAATTGAGGAAGATTGAGGAATTTGAAGGTTCTTGAGTTCTTGATGAAATTGATGAATGTGAGAGGTTTTGAGATCCAATTTGGGGAAATGTGAAAATCAGTTATGATTAGAGAGTGTTTTGGTTTATATACATGAGCTTAATCATCCACTAATCATGTTAATTAGCAAAAATGGAATTGTTAATGAAAGTGTAATTTTCAAAGTGGGGGCAAAAATGGAAATTCCACATGACAGCTCATGCCACCTGTTTTGACAGCTCATGCAATCTCCAAATACCATATGTGAACCATTGCAACTTGTTCCAACTTCATTGGTTGTGTATTTCTCAAATTCACATGTGTATGGCAAAATATCCAATTTTTCCATTTCCATTCTTCAAGCCAAATTCCAATTTACAAGGCCTATACATGAAATGATGATTCCAACACACTCCAAATGCCATTTATGAGGTGTAGCAAAAAGTCTCATCTCAAAATTCCAATTATTTTGAAAGTTGGACAATTTTGCCCCTGATCCAATTCAGCTGTCCAGTTGAAAAGTGACTTTTTGCCTTGGCCATTTTTGGGAAAAATCCAATGATGCACCCTCAAAGTACATGTCAAATGGAGTTTGTGCATATAAAGAACTTGCAATTTGGACAAAGTATGTGGAAGTTATGGCCTCCTGATTACGGGTCATTTTTGAATTTCACTGAGCCATAATTTTCCAACCATACATTGGATTTTCAAGTTCTTGGACTTTTTGGAAAGGTGAGAACAAGATCTACAACTTTCATGTTGAACAAATTTTCATTTGAAGCTTCCTTGGACACGTGGCTTTGAGGTCAAAAACTTTCCATTTTTGGAAACTTCCATTACAAGTCACTTTCTATTTTTGGCAGTTTTTGTCCTGACTTGATTTTCTTCATTCTTAAGCTTTGAGATGTCATATAACACTTGTTCCAACATGAATGAAGTGTATCCAACTCATTTCCACCTTCAAATCCATCAGATCATATACAGTTGACCACAGTTGACTTTTCATCTGATAGATGAATCTGGCAATGCATAGATCAATCTGAACCCCAATCTTCAACTGAAATGGCTCAAGGGTGAAACCCTAGCCTCAATAAGCACAATATAATCATAGAATGAACCCCACAACCATCATAAACCCCATCTCCTGATCATGCCCTGATTGGCCCAATGCTACTGATTAGGGTTGACCAGTGGTCAAAACCCTAATCTCAAGGAATCTTCTTCAATCTTCTGATGACATCCAACCATGATGATGATGATGTATCATTGCAATCAAGATGAAGACCAACATCCATTGAGAATCATAACACCCTAATTCACAGCCCAATCCTCAGATGGCCCATGATCAGTCAATAAACCCTAGGCTTGCACTTGACTTCCTCATCTTCTGATCAAGACTTGAGAAGATAGCTTGCACAATGTAACCACATGATATGCAATATGCAATGCCTAATGACCTAAAAATGTATGCAATATGTTAATGCTAGTCCCAAGAGAGGAGGGCAAATTTTGAGGTGTTACAGCTGCCCCTATTCAATCCACTGTGACCCTGTCGATACGAAATAGCCTCGGCTTTCGGATGATCAGGATGAAGAGTGATTGAATACCAAGAACAGACGAACAATTTGCACTCTGATGGGAAAATAATTAACAACGCCCGTCAGCATCGGCGAAGAAACAAACTCTGAAATCGTCAACCTGGATACCAAAATAAATGGTAACTCAGGGATAACTATGGCCTGATCACCACACATCCACTCGGGATTATCATTCTTTTTATGCTTTTCTTGAACCCCGAATTTTTTCTACTCTTTTTCATTTTCTTGAACCCCGAAATTTTCTCTGCGCAAACGATCCTCAGATCTCTGCATTTGAACCCCGGAAAATGCCTCAGCACTCATCTTTTGCCAACATAATGAACCCCGATCTCCAGTTTGAACCCCAGTCGCCTGACGATAACTCTCGATCGCCAGAATGAACCCCGTTCTCCAGAAAATGTATCCACATTTCCTTTTCTCCATTTGAACCCCGTCTCCAGAAAATGTATCCACATTTCCTTTTCTCCATTTGAACCCCAGAAAATGCCTCAGCACCTCCTTTTCTCCAATCTCTCGTGATAATTCCGCTGGCAACGACGGAACTAACACCAAACCACTCTGAGGGCGACATGTCAGAGGGTAACCCTTCACAACGGAAGGTAGCATGTGTATCTCTTCCTCAGAAGACACCTATAACGACCTCCACTGGCATCCGCCAAAGCCTAAGGTGACACATGAACAGAAGACGATCCTAAGGACCTCATCCCGGATGTAATCTTCAACTCCATCTTCATTTGAACCCCGCTCTCCAGAAAATGTATCCACATTTCCTTTTCTCCACTTGAACCCCTAAATCGCGCTGATCGCGTAACGTCTTCTGATTTTATTTCCATCTCTGCCCGACGGAAACATTTCCTCCAATATCGCACTACTGGGGAACACTGCTGATCTGACGTCATGGTACCACACTCCTCAGAGTAACACTTTCAACCAGACACTGACTGATGACTGGGAGAAAACTCGACGTTTACTGGACATCGAACAATGATGTTGAGAGGACATCAAACAAGGATGTTGACAGGACATCGAACAATGATGTTTACAGGACATCGAACAATGATGTTGACAGGACATCAAACAATGATGTTGACAGGACATCAAACAATGATGTTGACAGGACATCAAACAATGATGTTGACAGGACATCGAACAATGATGTTGACAGGACATCAAACAATGATGTTGACAGGACATCAAACAATGATGTGGACAGGACATCAAACAATGATGTTTACAGGACATCAAACAAGGATGTTGACAGGACATCAAACAAGGATGTTGACAGGACATCAAACAAGGATGTTGACAGGACATCAAACAAGGATGTTGACAGGACATCAAACAAGGATGTTGACAGGACATCAAACAAGGACCGACCAGACATTAAACAATGACTGGGAAATAACTCGACGTTTACTGGACATCGAATGATGATGTTGACTGACACCAAAGAAAGCTCGACCAGACACTTACTGATGACTGGGAAAAAAACTCCTCACAATGCTGAACTCCTCGGAGTATCGTCTTCACTGTCCGGCAAAACCAATCCTCAAGCGGTAACCACGGCTTGAATCGCACTGATCGCGTAACCTTTCCATCTCTGCCCGACGGAAAAACTCCTCCAGTATCGCACTACTGGGGAACATTGCTGACCCGACGTCGTGATGCTAAACTCTTCGGAGTAACATCTTCACCTCTGGGCAAACCACCTCTCAAACAATAACCACGGCTTGAGACTAACTGATGCTTGCAATGATGCATGATTGATTTTTTCTGCGTAATGCTCCATAATTATGGAAATGCTACGCGATTATTTATTTTTCTATGCAATATGCCATGCTATTTTTCATGATGAATGCATAAAAAGAAATATCCCCCTCAAGGGACTCTTCCGGGGAATACGAGACACTCTGCTGAGGAATTCGTCAATTCTCCGCTTCCACCCTGCTGGGGAATAACACTGCTGCTGGGAAAATGCAACCCTTGCTGGGGAAGAACCTCCTTTGCACCCAATCCTCTCTAGAAACTGTTGGGGAGAAGCACCACCAACACTCTGTGGGGATACGTCGGTCTTTGACTTGCTGGGGATATCAATCCCGACTCTGCTTCTGGAAAACCCTCACAGATACCAGACGCCTTCACTGGGGAATGCTCACAGATACTCCGCTGGGGAAAATATCTCCAGACTCATCTGGGGAAACATCACTCTATCACCTGCTGGGGATAACCATCCTGACCCGGCTAGGGAAACGCATACTACTCCGCTGGGGATACCCATGCAATCCATAGGTAGAATCAGCTCAGCTGGAGATACAAAAATCTGTCCGCTACGGGAACTTGTTCAATCCACAGGTAGGATGAACACTGTTGGAGATATATTTCTTTGAAACCCGCTCCACTCGGGGAGTAGCAACCTTCAGGCCTGGCTGCTGAGGAAACACCATTGTAAACCCGTCGGGGACAACCATCTTGACTCGGCTGGAGAAAGTCCACAGACCTTGGATCTGCAGGGGAGCTAGTCCTACAACTCTGCTTGGAGACTTAGCTGGAAATTGAGAAAAGTTGGTACAAAACACCCGTCGACTCATCGAACCATGGTATCCATCTCCCAATCTCGTATCAGCTTCCCACTTTTGAGAATTCCCAGACTCGTCTGGACCTTTTCTGCTCCATCATCTTATATTCCAAGTCGCTCCGCGCTCGACGAGAGATGTACTCCTGGGAGTTATACAGAAATTTCAATCTTTCGACTTTGAAGAGTCTTCTTGATTAATTCCAAAGGTCGTCGGACGTCTCGACGTCTCTCACTGCTTCTCTACCCATCCATTCGTTTCTGGTCAAACTCTGCGGGGAATTTCTACAGACTTCCAAATCATCCGACTTTGAAGAGTCTTCTTGATTATCATCAAGGATCGTCGTACGCCTCAACGTCACTTCGTTGTTTCTTCATGCACTCGTTCCTGAGCGAACTCTCTGGGGATCTGTTACAAAGCTTCCACATCACAACATGCAAGTGAGTGAAAATATCCAACAGTTCCTGCAAAACAGACCGTTAGATAAAACCGTGCCCCAGGCGTGTCGAGATTTCAACACTTGGGTCACTCAACCTTCCAAATAAGATCTCCAGCTTTCAATCTTATAAACATGCATTGGAAGGAACCTGTATGTCTTAAAATGCAAAATTCTTTATCAAAAATATCTGGATGTTTTTGCAATCAAAGCGGCAATGAAAAAACAAAAACAAAATTATTTGACTGAATATGCATTTTATTGATTGGAAAAGTGTGGCTCAAATTGAGCAATACAAAGGAAGCAATTCCTGAAAAGAGGTAATTGCACAAAAGGAAAAATCTATCCTAATGGCAACGCGAAACCCGTGATCTCATCGAGTTCCAACTCGGTTACACCCCATATGTCCTCAGACTCTCCATGCTTTCTGCCTTCTGAACAAGACGTTTCTGACTGATCCCTACCGGGTATTCTCCATGATGCTTTAACCAAAGCGCAAACGATCATGCGGGACGCAGTTGTTCGTTTCAATCCCTCTTTTGCCTGGACCGCCCTTTCGGGTTTTCAGTCCACCGGGATACCCTTTTTTGCCCAAGTCGCCTTTTCAGGTTTTCGACTTGCCGGGTGTACATTTTTCTTTTTATCCCTAATTTTTGCCCGAACCTTTCTTTCTGTCTTTGGTTCGCCGGGATGCCCATTTTTGCCTGGACTATTTTATTCTTTTCGTCCAGCGGGTCAATTTATACGAAGTATTTTTTAACTGCGTCCGCATTCACAGGGGATGGAAAATCCTCACCATCCATGGTCGTTAACAACAAGGCTCCGCCAGAGAAAACCTTCTTGACCATGCTGGGGATTCATGACTGAGTGTCCGTTTGCCCCTTCGATCGTCTTGAGGAGGAAGGATCCTTTTCAGCACCATATCACCTACGTGATATACCCGAGGTCGCACCTTTCTGTCAAAAGCACGCTTCATCCTTTGCTGGTATAATTGCCCATGACAGATGGCGGCTAGCCTCTTCTCTTCAATCAAGCTCTCTGAGTGAGAAAGGCGTTTGCCCCAGTAGACGCACTGAAGATCAACACCCAGGATACCAGTTTCCTACTCAATCACACCGTCGTTGGTGTATTCAAACGTTATCCGGGCAGCACTAACTCATTCACCTTATCCTCCCCATCAGACATCAGAATCCGTTCGGATTCAGGGTCAGGCCCCTCCTCCGGGATCGGTTACTCTCAATCTTTCGATTAGAGCACCTCGAGATGTCCTCATCAGGGAACTCAAACTTCATCGGTTGATAATCCTCCATGGGTTGCAGAGAGATGTAATCAGACAATACACCCCTTGATTGCTTTCTGAGAGTATCACAAATCAGTCAACATTCTTTTGCACTCTCTCAACCCGTCCGGTCAATGCTGGCTTCTCAAACCCATACTTGATCGGATCCATCTCGGAAATCCACAAAGTGGTATGAATCAGCATATACTGTCTCAGTCGGCGAGCAGCCTATGCCAAAGTACAGCAAGTTTTCTCGAACAGTGAATGTACTGTTTCACAGTCGGTAAACTTTTTGCTAAGGTAAATTGCATGCTCTTTTCGACAAGACGCGTCATGCTGACCCACTTCACCTCGTAGACCCCTCGAAGGCCGTCAAATACAGAATTGATGGTTGTTCCTTCCATAGGAGGCGACAGAATCAGAGGTTCCTGCAATTTATTCTTTTATTTTCAATGCCCCTTGGCAATCATTATTTCACCTGACCGTTTGATTTTTTTTTATTTTTTTTTCAACATCTTGAATATAGGTTCACACGTGGCTGTTAGATGAGATGTGAACCATGACAGGTAGTTCAATCTATCTATGAAACCACGAACCTCTCTTCTATTCCCTCGGTTCAGGCATTTTTTTTTTTTTTTTTTTTTAAGCAGGAGCAACCTCGATTCCTCTCTGACACTTATAATGAACCCCAACGATTTACCGGACCACACTCTGATAGTGCACTTACTCGAATTCAACCTCAGTTTGAATTGTCTCAACCAGTTACCCAACTTGGCCAGATCTACCAAATGCCCCTCTTCTGTTTGGGACTTTGCTATCATGTCATAGCATTCAATTTCATGATGAATCATATCATGAAACAAAGTCACCATGGCTCTCTGATACAGGCACTGGCGTTTCGCTTCTCTAGAGGACAGTCTCCTTTCTATGGGAGCTTGTGCACAACGACACCGGTACTCGACCTTGGCATATCCTGACATGACCAAGTGAATGCGTCCACCTGCTCCTTCAACAAGGCTACCATTCTGCTCTCGATTCGCCTCTGAAGCGGCTCTAATTTTCATCTCCTTCCTGACCTCGGCGGTGCGTGGAATAACAATCTCAACCCGCTCCTCGGGCGGCTGAATCACCTTCTCCTCTTGTCTCAACAACCTGGTTAATTCCAGTAGATCACAATCTTCTTTGCCTTCTTCTTCAGCCTGATTGCTCGGATTGTCGAAGTCATATGAGGGGTAACCAAATTGTTATCAACGAGATCCGGAGAATTATTTTTCGACTTTGGGACGAGACAAATCAAAAAGGAAAAATGAAAATAAACATTGCCATTTTTATTTGTTTTTAAACTGCAAAAATAAATGAAAGACAGGGAACACCGTTTTTTGACTGAAAAACATCCATTTATTAATGATGCAGAAAATGCAAATTTAAACATGAGGTGACCCTTACAATGGACCATTACGTGTCGGGCAACACGTATGGCTTTCATGCATATAAACTGAAAACAAGAAATCATTACTCTTCCGGACGAGTGACGGTGCTGATCTGTTAAGCCTCCCAGCTTCCTGGCACGCACGGCTTTATCCAACCATCAAACCTGCAGTTACTGTCATTCTTTACCCACTGTACAGGCGTGATCTGAATCTAGCATTCCGGCACTGACAAAGGTGAACGACGGATGACGTCCTCTATTTTGTCCAGACGAGTCTTGACCTGGATGATAACCAATCCCAAACATGTCCGACTTTACCACAATGCCGATGATTTTTCCCCAGCCTGGGATCCCTCCATTTCTCAACATCTCCAGTGCCTGTTTGTAAGAAGACACAGACGGTTTTTTCTTTTTTCCAACACCAATGTCATTTTCCACCTTGACGGTTTCAGCTACCAGACTGGGTGTTTCAAATTTTCCACCGTCCATTTCCTTCACCTTCTGGATCATATCCCCCATCGGTACACCACCCTCTGTGGCGATGGCCATACAACAAGTATCAACACTAGGGAAAGTTCCCTCTTTCCTCTGAGGTTTTGGGACCACAGGCCTCGACATTTTTAACCGATCCCCATTCACCAACCCAATCGTCTTTCTATCCTCAGAAATTGCATTCACCTCCACCTCACCATGCGCGGGCATATGATTAGCATTAACATTGGGAAATTGTGCAAAATTAATGGCCTTGGAATCCACCAGGTCTTGGACAGCATGCTTAAAAGCTCTACAACCCTCAATGTTATGCCCAGACGCCCCCGAATGGAATTCGCACTTGGCATTCTCATCGTAGTTGGTTGGCCTCTGATCAGGTTCTAATGGAGCTAATGTCCTCAATTGTACCATTCCGAGATCTTTCAACTTCCTCAACAGAAGAGCATACGGTATGGGTGGCCTATTGAAATGACGGTCTGTCGTCCTTCTTCTCACTTGGCCCACTGCTCTTTGTATCCTCTGCTGAGGTGGTGGTTGCCGCTGTGGTGCAGATGAATCACCAACAGGAATGGTTACGGAGGCAGCATAAGGGTGGTAACGATCCTTACCGCATTCTCTTTTAGTCTGCGCACCTCCTGATTCAACCTTCTTCTTGGGCTAACCACTGTCAAGGGATTTCTTCACTACAGAGCCAGAGGGATTTGTTACTTCGGATGACGGGGCCTTTCCCTGAACTTTCCCCTTGATCATCCAGCCCTCAATCCTTTCTAATCTCTCGGCCATGACTTTCTGCCCCAAGGCAAGCCCTTGCACAACACTGAACAAATCCCTCACCATCTCTTTCAGTTCAAGGATGTCGGCGTTGGGAGGATCCATCAGTTTGGATTTGTTACCCCTAGCAGGATATCTGAGCAAACGAGCTATGCGCACCGGTCGACACCTACAAAATAGCAAATGGTTAGTATGCATGAATGCAACGTCTGTCCATATGAGGAAGATTCTGTCCTTTGATTCTGGTTTCATCGAGACAGCTAATATTTTGACATCCACATTCTGAAATTCAAGATGTCTCTCAACCAGATTCTCAATCAATAATACTCCCCATATGGCTAGACGTGAGTTTGATGCAGATGAATGCAAAATGAGAATGATGCAGATGAATGAATGAATGCAATGGGCCATCCTCCCAGCCATCTGATCATCTGCACTGAATCTGGTCTCTGAACTGATCATAACCATCTGAGGAACAAACAACCACCAATCCGACCCATGGGTTCCGAAATAAACGGAAGACAGATACATCATCATCATCACTGGTCTCTGAGCAGACACACCATCACCATCTGAATCGGCCCAGGGAATCCGAAATAAACGGATCCCCACTGATAAATAACTCGGCCGGGGAATCCTGAAATAAACGGATCCCCGCTGATAAATCACGGACAGCACTCCGGCGTCTCAGAAATAAACGGCCATAAATCCGACTTATAAATAGGACTCTGATCCACGGAACAATTAGTCACCATCTGATTATGCATCTGAACAAATCACCCTCCCCTCACAGGTAAATTCTAAACAGGTCGTCCTAAGGCGGACAATAGTCTCGACAATCGGGCAGAGATACTCAATGGGTTTGCCCTTTCGGGTGTGCCATTGCAGCTCTCCTGAGATCGTCTAAACCAAAGATCCGGGAAATGATCGGTCACCAGAGTCAACAACTCAAATGAAGTGACTCAAACAAAGTGGAATGTCCACAGAGAAGAGCACTATCAAATGAGCCTCGTCCGGCTTGTGGTATGTCACGTTGCAACATTATGCTGATTTAGCAAATGAGGAACGCGAGACCACACTAATCCTAGGTGTATACCCGGGCCTGGGTTTTAGCCCCACTCAGAACACCCACCCCCAAACAGAGGAACCACCTGCATGAGGACGGCAACAACATGATAGTATGATGCATGCAGACATTAATGCAAATATATACACACTGGTTAGAATAATAAATGCAATAAATAACACAAGCAAGCAACCTAAACTAATCCTAGAACGCTAGGAAGGACTCGCTTAGGGACCATGGACCAGCATAGGTCTACATCAGAACGTCCCCAGCAGAGTCGCCAGCTGTCGCATCCTGCGAAAAATCAACCGGCGAACTCTCAAATAAAAACACACAGAGCCGCCACTAAACGTTATTTATCCCAAGATAGGGAAAGGAAACGCTCAGAGAAACCTGGAAAGACATGGTCTCGCGACCAGAGAGAAAGGGTAAGGGAGTCGGTTACGCAAGGGGAAGGTATTAGCACCCCTCACGTCCGTCGTACTCGACGGGATCCACGTTCTAAGAAAAGAAAAGGTTGCTAAACATCACACACACACGGGGAACGCAGGTGGGGTTAGGAGGAACGAGCTCGATAAGGTATCGCACCTTATGCCTACATATCTTGTCTGGAACAAGAATCAGAGCCACTGTAGTTCGGCTTACGCACGCCAAACAACACAAAACACAAACAAACAAGGGTGGCAAACATGGAGCCGACAACCACTGGATGGAATTACGTCGGCATCCGAACCAAACACACTCAAAAGGGCAAACGTGGAGCCCGACTGCCAATCACTGGGCTTACGTCCGCATCCGAACCCAAAACACACAATCAGATAACAAGTAAACGCACGCAAAAAGAAAAAGGTTGCCCGGAGTGGTCTCGCACGACCACCTGCCTACATACCTCGTCTGGAACGAGGATCAGGGCGATGTAGTTCCCCTGAAAGGGACTAAATTGCTAAACCAGAAACCGAGGGGAAAACACGACACTAGGGAGCTGAGACTCGAGCCTAATGTTGTCATGCAAAGTCACCCTAAGTTCAGGTTTCTACCTACTTGCATAAGCAAACTATCCTAACCAGGAAAGAAGCTAGCACACAAGCATACAATCATATATCAAATGAGAACAAGCATCTCAATCAAGCATGTTAGACAAATAATCACAAAAACACCCACTATAACCAAACAAGAGGCTCAATCAATGGGGTTTGACCGCCGAAGCGAGTCGTCTGTACAGGCTGGTTTTGCTCTTAACCTTGCCATTACGAGGCTAAGGTGAAGCAGATGAAAGGATGAAGTGAGGATC